>NW_015175972.1:82262-148814 GCF_001447785.1 Gekko japonicus | reverse complement strand
GAGGAGGAGGAGGAGGAGGAGGAGATTGGATTTATCCCCCGCCCTTCACTACCCAAAGGTGTCTCAGAGCAGCTTACAAACTCCTTTCCCTTCCCCTCCCCACAACAGACACCCTGTGAGGTAGGTGGGGCTGAGAGAGCTCTTGACAGAAACTGCTCTTTTTTAAGAACAGCTCTTATCAGAACTACGGCTTGCCCAAGGTCATCCAGCCAGGTGCAAGTGGAGGAGTGGGGAATCAAACCTGGTTCTCCCAGATTAGAGTCCGCGCACTTAACCACTACACCAAACTGTATCCAGCCCTCCTGAGTGACATCTCAAAATGACTGTCAGAGATCCTTAGTCTTCAGAGAGGGCTGTGATGCATATCTTTGCTTGATCTTGCATTGTTGTGGAACGAGTCCAGGATTGCCAAACTCCAGGTGGGGGCCCAGAGATCTGGAATTACAAGTCATCTACAACTATCAGTTCCTAGAGTTTCCAACTCTGGGTTAGAAAATTCCTGGAGATTGGGGGTGGTGGTGGAATCTGGGGAGAGCAGAGTTTTGGGAGGGAGGTACTTAGGGTTGCCATCTTCTTGATGGGGTCTGGAGATCTCCCTGAATTACAACTGATCTCCAGGCTACAGAATTCTGTTTCCCTGGAGAAAATGGCTGATTTGAAGGGTGGACTCTATGGCCATATACTCTGTGATGTCCCTCCCCTTCCCAAATCCTGCCCCAGGCTGCATCCCAAGTGTTAGATCGCGCTAACAAAGGACTCGTAGAGTGATTCAGCAAGTGATTCAGCTTTATTTAGAAGTAACGAACAAGCACTAACTCAGTAAGAAACCAGAACAGAACACAGTGGGAGCTTATGCTCCTTTTAAACATAACCGGGCTAATGTAGCCACGCCTATTTACAAATAACAACCAATGAGATTGCTAGAATAAAGACCAATGGGAGTCTTTCCCTCCTAGGGAATGGTATCGTTCTGATTGGTTGCTGTTACGAAGCGACCAATAGGAAGTTCGCTCAGAGGAGCCCTGGTCTGGCTCGAAGCTTAACATGGGAGTCCTATGAGGTGATTCATGTAATCATTTCAATACATTACAATTCCTCCCCCCTAAGTTAAGCCATCATCCCAATTGTTTATTATTTACATACATACAATCAACCTTTGTACATCAGTTATTCCAACAGTATTTACACTCATAGTCCTTCAGATAAGTCGGCATTTGCCGCGAACGCTGGGACCTGCGGAGCGGTGCAGGCTCCATGGGCAGACAAGGTTGTGGGTCAGAGTGGGGTTCACTACAGCCTGGATCAGGCACAGACTCGACTGGGATTTCAGCCCCGCACACAGGGTTCTGCCCTGACTCGGGGACAGTACCGGGCCTTTCGGTACTCACCGCCTGCTCTGGGGGTGTCCACTCGACATCAGGGGATTCAGCCGTCGGAGAGTCAGCGCTGTCCCTAGCCCAACGTCTCCTTAACTGATCTATGTGGCGCCGCCATATTCGACCGTCAGCTAACTGCACCACATACATTCGAGTACCCACAGAGTCGGATATAACCCCAGGAAGCCATAAGTGCCCGTTTGCATAATTTCGTGCGAAAACCTTGTCCCCTTTTTCAAACATGCGCACCTTCGGTTGCGCCGTGGTACGCTCGGATTGCTCTTCAGTGAGGTCTGGGTGCATTCGGTTCAAACGGGTCGTGAGTCTCCGCCCCATTAACAATTCGGCCGGACTACGGCCTGTAGCACTACAGGGGGTGGTGTGCTGCAGCAAAAGAAAGGAGCCCAGCCTCTGGCTCCAGTCCCCTTCGTCCATTTTACCCAGGGCCTCTTTGGCCGTCCTGACCATCCGTTCGGCTTGGCCATTAGATGCCGGATGGAAAGGGGCCGAAGTCATTTGGCGTATGCCATTACTCGTGAGGAAGAGCCTAAATTCCTCAGACACAAATTGAGGCCCGTTGTCACTGACGATGACGTCAGGCAACCCGTGGGTGGCAAAAAGTCGGCGGAGCGCATGGATCACAGCAAGTGATGTGGTCGATTTCATATGCACGACCTCCAGCCATTTGGACATAGCGTCCACCACAATTAGGAACATTTGCCCTTGGAGAGGGCCAGCAAAATCTATATGCAATCTGGCCCAGGGTTTACCAGATGACTCCCAGCCTTGGGGTGTAGCTTGTGGGGGATCGGGTCTGACTTGCTGGCATTTGGGACACCCTCGTACCCATTCTTCGATCTCTTTGTCCAGCCCCGGCCACCAGACATACCCTCTGGCCAACGCTTTGGTGTGTACCATACCGGGGTGACCCTCGTGCAGCGACTCTAACACTCTCGTCCTGAGTTTGTCAGGAACCACCACCCTGTTCCCCCATAATACACAGCCCTTAGAAATGGATAGTTCATTTTGACGGCTTTTGTAAGGGCCGAACTCCGGTTCAACGCTTCCAACCGGCCACCCCCTCCAAACCCAGTTTAATACTCGGGACAGCACGCTATCCTTGGCCGTGTGTGCTGCAATGTCCCTGGATGATACCGGGGGTCGAGGAAGCTCCTCAATTGCCAAGACCTCACAGGCGGGGGCAGGGTCTGCGCCAATGTCCGGCACCGGGCACCGGCTGAGGGCATCCGCATGCCCAATCGCTTTCCCAGGCCGGTGCTCTAAGTCAAAATCATAAGCCTGCAAAAATATCGCCCATCTAAGCATGCGTGGGGACATGATGTTTGGCAATTGCTTATCGGGCGCAAAAATCCCCAGTAGCGGCTTGTGGTCAGTGACCAGCAAAAATCGTCTGCCAAAAATAAAATCATGGAACTTTTTGACAGCCGCTACCAACGCCAGACCCTCCTTGTCTATCTGGGCATAGTTCCGCTCTGCCGCAGATAGTGATCTAGAATAAAAAGCGATAGGCGCTTCGCTCCCATCAGGCATCAGATGGCTTAAAACTGCGCCTACTCCAAAAGGTGAAGCGTCAGCAGCTAACACCAGGAGCTTGTGTTCATCATAATGCGTGAGTACGGCATTAGATGTCAGCAGCTCCTTGACTCCCACAAAAGCCTTTTCCTCGGCCTGCCCCCACTTCCATTTTGCCTCCTTGTGCAAAAGCGCGTGCAAAGGGGCCGCCACTGATGCCTTATGCGGTAAAAACGCATGATAAAAATTCAGGAGTCCTAAAAAGGATTGGAGCTCCTTCTTACTCACCGGCCTGGGGGCGTTTTGGATTGCAGATACCTTCTCATCCGTGGGGTGGACTCCCTCTGCGTCAATGCGAAACCCCAGGAAGTCCACACTTTCCACCCCGAGCGTGCATTTTGAGCGCTTAACTCTGAGACCGGCATTTTGAAAACGCCTGAGGACCTCTTTAACCCGGTCCAGTAGTTCCTGTTCAGACCCGCCCGCAATCAGCACGTCGTCAAAATAGGGCACTGTGCCAGGTACCCCCCTTAGTAGACGTTCCATGAGGCCCTGAAAAATCCCAGGTGCTACGTTGACCCCGAATTGCAGCCTGTTCACTTTAAAAGCCCCTTGGTGGGTTACAATTGTTTGGGCCTCGGCAGCCTCCGGGGTGACAGGCAACTGCTGGTATGCCTGGGCCAGGTCAAATTTGGCGAAAATCTTGCCACCCCCCAGGGAAGCCAAAATGTGGCTTATTACCGGGACCGGGTACGAATGTTGCTGCAGCGCCTTGTTAATCGTACATTTGTAATCGGCGCATAGTCGTATGGACCCATCTGATTTGACAGGGGTTACGATCGGGGTCTCCCATTTGCTGTATGGTACTGGCTCTAAAACCCCTTGCTCAACTAGTTTGTCAATCTCTTTTTCCACCTTATGTTTGAGAGACACAGGTACTTTCCGATACTTCAACCTAATAGGTTTGACTGACGGATCTAAGTCAAACGCAACCGGGGGGCCCTTGTACCTCCCCAACCCTTCGGCAAATACATCAGGGAACAGGTCGTACAGCATGCCCCATTTATTTTCAGACATCCTGTTAATCCCAGAAATACCAATGCCCAATGGCTCAAACCAATCTAACCCTAGCAGGTTAACCCGGTCTCCCTCTGCAATCAGGAATGACAGTTTAACACATTTCCCCTTATACTCAACAGTAACAGAGTCCCGTCCGGCCAAGGGAATTCGGTTGCCCTGGAAGTCGGACACTCTGGTTCCCGCAGGCTGGAGCCGCCGCCGGCTTCGGTTCGGGAACAACTGGCGCCAGGACGCGGCAGAAATCACCGTCACGGACGATCCTGAGTCCACCTCCATTGTACAGGGTCGGCCGTCGAGGAGTGGAGTCACGGTGATCTTGCCCTGGCTGCTGGTGCGATTTACGGCCGATGCGCTCGACAAGGTCGCCGTCAACTGGCAGCTTGCTTCCGATGCTGAGGAACGGGTCTTGCCTTGGGTGCTGACTGGAGTGCCCCTCTGCGCTGACCGGTTGTTAGTTGAGGGATCCTTCTTTGCTGATCTGCAGACTCTGGCCAGATGACCACGCCGCCCACACGCTCTGCAGTCGACATCACGAGCCCAACAGGAGTCGCGCTGGTGTTTCCCGCCACAACCGGAGCAAGGCTTGACGTTGGTAGTCTTCGCTGGGGTCCGCTTGCCTCGAACCGCGTTGACGTCATCATCCGCGTCTTCGCCCTCGCTGTCTCGTTGAGCGTGTATACTGGGCTCTGCCACCCGCTGGCGGACCTCCTTCGTGGACTTCTCCGCTGCTTCCGCGGCCACGGCCTCTTCGTAGGCCACTGCCCAGGTCAGGGTGGTGCGGGCGAACAGCCTCTGTTGCAGCCTTTCATCTTTGAGACCGCAGACGAGACGGTCTCTGAGGGCTTCCTCCACGTTGTGGAAATTACATGGCCGTGCGGCTTTGCGAAGGGCCGCCACGAAATCTGCGATGGTCTCGCCTCCGGCCTGGTTCCGCTTGTAAAAAGCGTGCCGGCAGGCGATCTCCGACGGTTGTGGAGAATAGTGAGCCTTAAGCTTCTCCGTGATGTCAGCGTAGGTGACAGTCTTTATATCAGTTGGGGCCACCAACGACCTGGCTATGTCGAAGGTTCCCTTCCCGCAGGAACTCAGGAGGCACGCCCGTTTCTTGGCCTCGTCTGTAATGTCGTGTGTCTCCAGATGGAACTCGAACCTGGACAGGTAGGAGTCCCAGTCTTCTGAGGAGGGTTCGAAGCACTCGAACTTCTGGCTTCCAGCCATCGTGGGAGACTTGGGCACCGGAGCTGGTGGCGCCTCCGCCGGATCGGCTGCTGTGCTCTGCTCGCTTTCTTCCGAGTCCGAAGTGTGGATGTCCGCAGGGCTGCCTACCTGCTCTAACATCCCACCTTCGTCGCCAATTGTTAGATCGCGCTAACAAAGGACTCTTAGAGTGATTCAGCAAGTGATTCAGCTTTATTGGAAGTAACGAGCAAGCACTAACTCAGTAAGAAACCAGAACAGAAAACAGTGGGAGCTTATGCTCCTTTTAAACATAACCGGGCTAATGTAGCCACGCCTATTTACAAATAACAACCAATGAGATTGCTAGGATAAAGACCAATGGGAGTCTTTCCCTCCTAGGGAATGGTATCGTTCTGATTGGTTGCTGTTACGAAGCGACCAATAGGAAGTTCGCTCAGAGGAGCCCTGGTCTGGCTCGAAGCTTAACATGGGAGTCCTATGAGGTGATTCATGTAATCATTTCAATACATTACACCAAGTCTCCAGGGATTTCCCAAGTCAGTGTTGGCAACCCTACTTAGTGGAGTATAATGCTATAAAGATGACCCTCCAATGCAGACATTTTCTCCAGGGAACTGATCTCTGTAGTTTGGAGATAAGTTGTAATTCTGGGAGATATCCAGGTCCCACCTGGAGATTGGCAACCAAATCAGCTCCCTTGAGAAACTGGCTGCTTTGGATGGTGGACTCTATGGCATTATACTCTACAGAGGTCCCTCCTCTCCTCAAACCCCACCCTTTCCACTGGGATGCAAAGCCCCTGGTTGGGTCAGGAAACCCCCTGCGTTGCCTCCTTTTCCCCACAACTACACAGAGTGATGGCAGGAGAACAATAAAAAAGTGACTGTCAGCCTGACCGTGTGACATCACTTCCGGAGGAAAACCGGAAGTAATGTCAGTCCCCTCTAGGAATTGCCAGAAATTCTATGGTGTCCATAGAGTTTTCAGTGAATCCTAGACAGGTATGATGTCACGTCTGCGTTTTTCCTGGAAGTGACTTCATTGATGGTGGCACTCCCAGGTCCCTATCCCCTATCTTCCACTGGCATGCCTGGCAATCCTACCTACCCAGGCTCTCCCCTCAGATCTCCAGATATTTCCCAAGCCATAAACCCCGTTTATAACACTTTGCTAAACCCTAATAAACACCACTGTAATCACAAGTGATCGGTCTTCTTCTGGGGTATCCTCCAAACCTATAAGCAATGTCTGGCAGGCCCTGACTCTACAGTAAGAGAGTCACTGTGTTAACAATACTGGAGGTTAATTTTGGATGATGTACTAGGTAGAGAGTCAAAGGGAGCCAAAATGGTGGGGGTAATGAATCCCATAAGTGCAGTATTGTCCCAGGTCATTTTTTCTGCAGTTGCAGACTCTTATTGGGAAAATTTGTGACACATCCCATGTATGGAGCTGCGGAACTGGAATTGATCTGTTTGCTTCTTGAATGTGGACAGAAGAGAGAAAAATCACCAGAATTTGTTGGCAAAGCTTGTTGAGAGGTTTGGGGCTCCTAGAATCCTGGAGAAATAGAAATAGAAATAGAAATAGTGCTTCCTCTTGTGAGTCTGCTTTATCCACATCTGGTCATCCTGTAAATTTGTAAATGAACTGTCTCAGACAAAACTACACTTCACTCTCACTTCCTCATAAGGAAGCTGGCCCATAGAGAGACTGCCCCTGATATTTCCAGCTGTTTGGAGAAGTGGGGCTTGCAAGATAAATCTTATCCTCATGACTGCCTTCCTAAGAGCAGGTCAAAGTCGTTTTCATGCACAAGGAAAGCATTTTGCAAACCAAGACTTTATCAACAGCACATGATTTTTGTGTATGTTCACGGTCACGCATGCATTTTTTCCCCTGAGTCCAGGCAAAGTCTTTGTAAATGGATCTAAGTAGCAGATGCAGCCCTTGCAGAAAGCGCTGGAAGGCAAATTCCCTCTCAGGCCTGCTTGTGTTTGTCCTTGGCTCATGCTTAAGACACCTGATGCCTACAGGAAGAAAGAAATACGTCAATTGGTGTACAGTTTATCACATGCAAGGCAGACGTGTAACCTTCCTTTCCCCCCAGCTCATGAGAAAAGTCTCTCTAAAGCTTGCAAAGGGATCTCATAGTACTTTCATTACAAGTTCCAACACTAGTCCTATTTTTTAAAAATAAATTATATATTTAAGGCATTCTACAGTAATAACCTATAAGCTCACACCCCACGATTCCTCCCTTCTCTCCATCTCATCAGTTAGAAATGGAACACAGTATTAACACATCTTTCATTCATTAATTAGTACCTTTTATCCTGGCAAATTATGTACAGTCTAGCCATTGACCAGGTCTGGACAGGTTTTCAGATGTGGCTGTCAGTTATCAGAATGGGTACAGCATGCAAAGCATTACGTTTCTATGAAACCATTTGCCCGTCTTCTCTGTTCGTAGAACTTGCTTTCCACCTCCAAAAGTCCCTTTCCCCTCATATTTTGAAACTGAAGACAAGTCAATCCTCCCCTCATCAACATCTGGTCAAAAACAAATGGTCTTATGGTTATGAATAGGGCTCTCAAATTATGAGCAATCTATAAGAGACATGGAGTGAGCAGGTGACCATCCAATTCACCCAAGAAGACGGCTCAAAGCAAACAATTTTCTGGGTATTTGGAAGAATAGCAACCGGTGTTTACACATGTATTGTTGTACATAAATTGCCTGTGGAACAGGAAGGTGGTACACCGTTGTTTTCATTATCATAACTCTGTATGTAATCTGAACAGGTGCCATTTTTCTCACCTCCTCCGTGGAAGATTTCCCATGTGTGCCTTTGTACTTAGGGTACCTCTCATTTCTTCATAAGCACATCTTATTTCCCTGTTACCTAACCTTGTCAAAGGATATAATACCCAGTGTTATCTAAGGATATAACACTGATTAGCTCAGTAGTTCCAAACAGTGTGATGGCTAGTATGCTATCAGCAAAGTATATAAAGTAGTTCAGTAGTTTAAAGGTTCCTGTGAACCAGTGAACTGTCCAAAGGGGAGGTTTCCTCTTGCATCTCTGCATGAATTACTGTTGTGGTCTTGCCTCTCGATTAGCCTCAGCTTGGAGTGGGTAATTCAGGATCATCCCTATCTCAGGTGTGATTGGATCAGTCAGTAGAGCTACCTGCTCTAAGAGGAGGCTGTGCCTTTTATCTCACGTGTCAGTACACTGGGATTGCCTCCTTCCAATCAGCAAGCAATCCTAGGAGGGCTGGTTCTCCAGCTAAGCCACACAAATAACTGCTAGGGGTGATACACTGCCGCTTCCCAGCCATCAGAGGCATTGCCTCCTGGGCCTGTGTGGCCACTTGCCTGGTCCATATTTTGGCTAATCTTGGGCCCAAGCAATGACAACATGGAGGTGATGGGTCTACATTGCTTGTGGTGTCAAAATACCTTGAATGGGCCCTGAAACCTCTGTTGGTGACATACAGCAGTACAGGCTGTTCTGAGGGCTGTTGGTACTGTAAAAGTAGACCATTTGGGAGAGAAGAATAAAGAGTCTCCTGTTTTTTTAAAAAAAATATTGGGAAAATGTGTGTGTCAGCGATCAGAAATTAGGTAAACAGTGGGCTAGCTGAACTGACAAGCAGCACTATTTAGCAAATGCTGTTTTAACAGGCATTTGGGGTTTATCAGCTTGTTTGAAAGGGCAGCAGTAACCACTTCTAATCGATGAGTGGCATGGAAAGCATGGTAATGTTGTGCCATAAGCTTTTTTGCAGTAAGATGGGCTTTGTGTGGAATGCAGGAGCTTTATGGATTTAGTAGCCTTTATGAGCAGCAATGTGGGTCAAATGACAAAGCAGAGAAAACAAAAAGAAGCTTGGGAGGGAATTATTAAAATTTGAACAATGGAGTTGCACATGTCATAGATTCAGCTACGCAGTAGATTTCACAGTCTCAGGTGTTAGCAGACTGTGTTGCATAAGGAATGCATTCTGTAGATGTGCACAGCCAATTAATTATCTGTACATATATGTGGTCCCAGGGATGTGTAAAGCAAAATTCAGAGTTGATTTGCTGTGCTGTTTAACTCCTTAATGCTCGCAGGAAAAAAAAATGAGATAGAAACAGGGGTCATTTCCTGCAGGAGCGCACAGGAGTGGAGCTCCGGCAGTAAAGAGCCCAGGGGGTGGCACCTCAGAGGCCAACAAGATTTTGGGGGGGGTAATGAGCTTTCTTGAGTCCAAGATCCCTTTGTCAGATGTGACAAAAGGAACTTTGATTCTCAAAAGCTTATACCCCCAAAACGTGTTGCTCTCTAAGGTGCTACTGGACTTGAATCTAACAATTTTAAATATGTATTTTCCTTTCAACAATGTGTGGCAGTGGTACTTGCTTATTCTACATTATTTTAAACTGGAAAATGTGAATTTAACCAAACGGTGATGGGTTAAAAGGCAGATGATTAATCAAGTAAAAGTTCTGGAGTCAGTTGTCAGCCCGGATACTTCTATGCAAAGCAAAACACGGGAAATGCCAAATTCGGCTTCCACTTTTTTTTTTTTGCCAAGCACTACCTTTGATTTATGTTCTTTAACTCACCTCCGTTTGCAAACAAGAATAGCAGGCATGTCAAAGGCTGATCAGGGGTGTATTTATTTTCCTATACAATTTAAAGCTACAAGTCAGCAAAGACTGATTGGAGATGGATGTTGTTCAGCGAATATCTGAGCAAGCAAATCATGGTGGAAAATCCAAATCCAAGGCCAATTACTACGTAAACATCCTAAGATCTTTTTAATCATTGAGAAAATTTATCTGGGCTGGTAGATTCAATATATATATTACGTAATATATATTACATACAGCCAAGAAGACTGGCGTACTGGAAATGTCCATACATTACAGTGTCAGGATCAATGTTCCCTCTAAACTGTGGAGTCTTGTGAGCAAAAATTCTTCTTTGTGAGCTACTGGCATTAAAGTTGTGAGTGAGCAGTTTGGCTGCTGGATATATTAGTCTGCTGTGGAGCCATCCTTCCTGAGCTAAGACAAAAATATGTGAGCTGGAGGCTAAAAAACTGTGAGCTAGCTCACACTAACTCAGCTTAGAGGGAACACTGGTCAGGATAATATATGGTTGCAGAACTTCGAGGAGCTGGGCTGGAGCTTTGTCCCCTGAGCTGCTGTATCTCATTGGAAAGTCTTCATGAGGAGCAGTGGCTTAACAAGCTGTATGCTTTGCTCAGCTCCTTCCAGTTGTGACTGGTCCATGCTGTTGCCCTTCCCAGTCCTCCTGTTGCCAGACGTACAAGAATTCTGATGTGTGTACAAGAATTATGGCTCCTCTTACAAGCTCCAAGACCTTGTGTACTCTTGTAATTTGTGTATGAAAGTTCAAGGCTGCCCGGTGGAGCACCAGCTTGGGTAATTTGGGAACACTGAGTGTGACTGGCAAGCGCCGGACAAGAACGAGAACTGGAAGAGTTTCCATTACTGTTGTTGTCACCTGTCAGAAAGGTAGAGGCTGAGGTTTTTCTGCAGCAGCAGAAAAAGGAAAAGACTTGACACTGCTTCAGACCCCGTTAAGTGATGAGAGATAGAGGATACCGTTGGGAACCCTCACTTGTTCTTGAACCAAGAAAGGAAAATTGCTGGGGAAGATGGCCGGCACGCTTCTTGTTGTGTCCGCTGACCGCCACCAGAGGCCAGCGAACACCCCAGAGCTTGACTCTGGAAGAACAATGGGGACAAGGCTCCTGGTCTCTCCACGGGGGAACCAATGGGACATTGGCGGTAGATTCAAACCCACCAACGGGATCTAGGGGGTGTCCCCATATGTGTATATAGTTGGCCCACGGGCCGTTTCCCTTTGTCTTTGTTGTGTAGCCGTTAAGCGTGCAGGATGTTATGCGAACCGCAGCGGCCTTGCCATGCGGTTAACCCACTACACAATACCTCTCCAAAAACATTTCCTTGAAAAGAAGTAGCTTGTGGGAGGTAGATGATGATGGTGTTCTAGAGGAGGCTGAGAGTGGAGTTTCTTTTAGTGCAGAAGAATTCTAAAGAACTTGACAGCGCTGTGTCCCTGTATAATCAGCCTCACCAACCTTGGTTGCTTCCGTGGGGGACTTTTCCCCTGCGCAGAACACACAGCATGCCCTTCTTTATTGGGGAGCTTCCATACGACACCACGCTCTTTCTAGGCATGACTGGTGGGATTCCCAGGGCTCGCTGTTTTAAGTCAGAGCAAAGAAAAGAGCCTGTACGACAGCTTTGCCTGCAGCCAGTCCATGGAGGAGGATGGAGATTTGTGCTGTTTTTTAAATGTCAAGCACTGGTATTTCCACTCCCCTTCTAGCTCTCCAACAGGGCTGGGTTTTTTAAAAATAACTCAACTGCAGTTTGGCAAGATGCTTGTCGGGTTGGCACTTCTATACCAACACAAGGTGGAAGGGGGTAGGGAGGGACAGCAGCAGGAGTGAGTAGTATGGGATTGGTGATGAATATGCCATCCCCACGCACCTCTATCCTGCTCACTGCTGCTTCCGCAAGACGTGCTGCAGCAAGCACCACTCCCTTCTCCCCAGTTTGGGCCAAACACATCACAGTCCGGAGACTAAATAGTCCCATTATAATAATCTGTGTGGGTGCCAGGGGACACAGCAATAGGAGCCATGGTGCTCATGGGTGCCGCATCGAGGAACCGCTGCTATATAACCTTCCCTTTCCATTAGCAGACTGACGGTGCAACAAAGCACCTCAGAGACCTATTCCCTATCCTGCCCCTTCACTTTCCTGCTATATTACCTGGTCTTTCCTTGGTTCTGTGAACCCTGGGAGTCCCAGTTCCTGCTTTACTCTCCACACCTGAGTCCAGATCACCTGCAGGAAAGTGCCCTTCAGTCTGATTCCTCAGCCCAAGCCCTTCCATTTGTGACAATGGTGTATATGGGTATATATGCACATCTCTTTGCTCACGTAGGTTAAATGCTAGTGAGTGAATTGCTCCTTCTAGGAATGCCAGGGGATAAAAACAGTGCAGGAGGAAGGCTAGGGTTGCCAAATGCCCCCTGGAGGCATGAAATCTCCTGCCCCTAGTGGTCAGTGGGAAAAGAATTTTTAAAAATGCTTTCGGCAACACTGAGATGTCATATCCGGGAAAAATCTGAAAGTGATGCCATGCCTTTCTAGGAATCACTGGAAACTTTATGGTAAAATCATAGAGTTTTTTGTGATTCCTAAAGAAGACTGACATCACTTCCAGGGAAAATCTTGAAGTGCCTTCCCACCTGCCCCTGGTTGCTAGGCCATGCATGGCAACCCTAGCCAGCAGCCCACCAGGAAATTCCCCAGTGGTTATAATGGCCAGCCTGTTCCTATCCATGGGTTACCTATTTTAATGAGTTTTAAGAAAGAAAGAAAGAAAGAAAGAAAGAAAGAAAGAAAGAAAGAAAGAAAGAAAGAAAGAAAGAAAGAAAGAAACTGAATACTATCCTGTATGTTCTCTCTCATCAAGCTGAGAGAGCACGATAAAGGGATTTTTTTGTAGGCTGTGCATTCAAGTAAATAAATCTAAATTACAAGCCAAGAAAAATTCTGTGTTCAAAACAAGTAACAATAACCCTAACTTTGACTTGCTTTCTTCTGAGGCAAAAAACACCCAGAACAGCTTCCTGTTTCACACACACACACTGCAGCCCCCAGCCTGCATGGTGGGCAAATTGTGAACCGGGGGAATGGATTCCCCCAAAGGCCTTTGCACTTCAGCATGCTTAGCATTCTCCTGTCATGCAAGAGAAGTAAAAATAATCCACCATGCTTGACGCAAGTGATAAGGACATGCCACAGGGCAGGAAATAAACAAAACAAATGTCTGTAGCATGTCAATACAATAACCAGTTGTCCTGGTACAGCAGTGACCTTTTAACTTTAAACCTGACATTGGGGATGAGAGGGGTTTAAAAGTGCCTTTCAAGCATGCTGAAAACAAGAATCAGATGTGCAATGTGGAAAAAGCAGTGCTAGATACAGCCCACCCTTTCTCCTCAGAAGTCAGAGGGGCATATCAAAAGGGTTATCCCATTTTATCCTCAACACAGCCCTGTGAGCCATCAGCCACCTCCTTAATGTTGGGTTTGATTCCTGTTTGTTGGTACCACTTTGTGTAAGGGCCTGTGGGAGAAATTTGAGGCTCTAGGACTGGAGTTTTATCCTTAGGGCGGACACTGAGCAATATAAAACAACAGTCCTTTGCTCGCTGTCAGAAGACACTGTAAAGTGGGGAGACAGGGCTGTCCAAAATCCTGAACACCCCCATTCCCTTCCCCAACCCGAGTTCTAAATGCTTGCCAAGATTTGTAGATTGCTCCCTGTGGAGTATTATAGCCCCACTTAAGAATCACTGGTTTAGAGTGTATACAGATGTATGTAAATCAAACCGTGGTTCTCTGAGGAAATATGCTGACCACATTGTTGCCAGATGAACAGTTCATTCCAGGGCTACACATTCAGCGAAAACTGGATTTGTCCCTTTGCAGCAGAAGCTCTGTGAAAAGCTCATTGACATCAAAGGCACCCCCCCCTTTCCCTGGAGCAGTTCAGAAACCCTTTTAAAATGGCTCCACTCCCCCCTTTTCAAATCAAGCAATGAAGCAAACATTTCAATGAAGAAAATGCTTTACACAAATAAAATGGGAAATGGGTGGAGCAGCAGGGCTGTTGATAAAAATCGGTGCTCAGAAATCACTGAGAAAGTATATCTGTGGAATGTGTTGTGAAAACAGGCGGGAAGGCAGTTAGCATTCTGGGTGGAAAAAAGCCGGGGGGCAAGTGCCATTTTAACAGTACATCTTGCCTTCCCCCGATAACTGATCTGAGATAATGTATACTCATATAAACAGTCTACTAATGGTTATGTGAATAAGAATATCTGACAGATCTTGTACCGTACTGTGCAATTAGAGAAGAAAAAAGAATCTCATATAAAGCCAAATACCTGGCTGCGTTGGGATTTATGCAGACTAGGGCTGCAATCCTGTGCATGCTTAAGAGAGGGCAAGTCCCATGGATTTCAGTCAGACTTACTTCTGAGTAAACATACACAGCATTGGGCTGCAGCTGTGGGTAGCAGTACAGCCCTGGTTTTCCATGAACCATAAAAAATGTTTGCTAGTCTGGCAGTGCACACAGAATTTTCTGCTGTCCCCAAAGCACTTCTGAGTTCATTCTTTATCCAGTAGTAGACATTTTTATATTGCCAGCATTATATATTTTGCATATGCAGAAGCAAAGCTTTTGACTGTGTGAATCATGAAAAATTATGGTTGGTTTTAAAAGAAATGGCCGTGCCACAACATCTGATTGTTTTGATGTGCAACCTGTACTCTGTACAAGAGGGTACTGTTAGGACAGAATATGGAGAAACAGAATGGTTTCCAACCGGCAAAGGTATCAGACAAAGATATATTTTATCTTCCTGTCTCTCCAATCTACTTCTACATACTGTATGGAAAGATGGATTAGATTTGGAGAAAGGTGGAATGAAATCGGTGGAAGGCACATTAGCAATTCGAGATACACAGATGACACTACATTACTGGCAGATAATAGTGAAGGAGACTTGAAACAACTACTGATGAAGGTAAAGTGCCAAAGCAGGATTACAGCTGAACATCAAAAAGACAAAAGTATTGACCAGGGCTTAAAAAAAAAGAAAAAGGTGCCGGAACTCTCAAGAGGGAAATGAAGTTTTCGGTCTGTATACTGAAAACTCACAAACTTCTAAACATTTTGTCAAAGAGGTTCCAGAACTATCTTCCGGTGCATTCCTCCGGACAGAAAGCCCTGGTAATGACTACTGGGGAATTACACAACACACTGACGATGAAGAAACTGAAATTGTTCAAGATTTTCTGTTCCTTGCTTCATCATCAACCAAAAGGGAGACTGCAACCAAGAAATCAGAAGGAGAATGAGAACAAATGTAGAGTCCGGCGGCACCTTTAAGACCAGCAAAGGTTCATTCAAGGTATGAGCTTTTGTGTGCAAGGCACACTTTTTCAAATACATTGGAATGGTAGATGAGGTTCTAAACTTATAGAAGGGACTTAACAGCAAATTAACATGTTGATGATGTTTAAGTTAAGCAAAGTGAAAAAAACTAAATAACAATTTAAGGTTATAAGGTCAACAGTTGTAAAGCATTAAATATGTCAAAATAGCTGATAAATGTGTAAAGGTGTTTTTTTCTCATTGTGGGAAGTAACAGAATCTTAATTATCTCCTCTCAGGCATGGAGGGCACTTAAAGGTGCCACTGGACTCCAAATTTGTTCTACTGCTTCAGATCAACATGGCTGACCATCTGGATCTAGAAGGAGAAAGAGACTGGGTGTCAGCGAGCTGCCATTAAGGGTTCTGCTTCCCTGAGTGTATTCCCTTCCCCCCCGTGGCCTCTCCTTTGTATATTTCACATTCTTCTCTTGTAGGTGCCTGGAACGGCTCAAGGTTATCCAGCTGGTGTGGGGAAAGTGAAACTCTGTTATCTGCTTGCTCGTTAGTGGTGTCTTTCGCCTGTGAACTAAGGGTCTGTTTTGAGAACGGCAAACCGTTACATTCCCATGTAATTACCTGTCAGTGTCTTCTTTATTCGCGCCGGCGGGAAAGGGATCTATTGGTCATAACCTAGTTCAAAGTTCCTTTATTATGTTACCCTCTGGGGCATGAGCCCATTCCTGACAATGCTTTTGTTCCTGCTTCTTTCAAACGCTTTGAAATAAATTTTGCTTTAACCTTCAAACGTGGATTTATTTTGGAGTCATTGGAGATTCAACACTGGGCAGGGCAGCCATGAATGAGCTAGAAAAGATTCTTAAGTGTAAAGATGTGTAACTGGCGACCAAGATCAAGATTATTCATGCCATCGTATTCCTCGTTACTATGTACAGATGTGAAAGTTGGACAATGTAGAGAGCTGAAAGGAAGAAAGTTGATTTCTTTGAAATACAGTGTTGGAGGCGAGTTTTATGGATACCATGGACTGCCCAAAAGACAAATAAGTGGGTTCTAGATCAAGCTAGCATTCAGTCATGGGGAGGAGAGTGCCAGGCAGATGTAAAGAATGGTTGCTGACCTCAGCCAAAGGCCTAGTGGAACACCTCTGCCTTACATGCCCTGCAAAACTTTAATTGCTCAGACAGAGCACAGATGTCACTCGGCAGGGAGTTCCCCCAGGCTGGGGCCAGGATGGAGAAGGCCCTGACCCTGGTTGAGGCCAGCTGGAAGGTTCTTGTCTGCTGATCTTAATGCCCTTCAGGGGACACACCAGGACAGGCGATCCCAGAGGTACATAGGTCCCTGATCATTAAGGGCTTTAAAGGTAAGCACCAAAACCATGAATCTGATCCAGTGCTCCAGTTCTCTAGGAGATCTCCAGGCCCCCATGGAGGTCGACAACCCTAGGACCAATAGAGCGATCCCTCTGTGTTGCCCCTCTGTACAGCCATCCCATTCTGGTACTTGCAGTTTTCCTAGAAAAAATGGCAGTGTCGTGGGTCCGGGTCCGGCTGAGGCTGACTCCTCCTCAGATGAGGAAGAGGCAGGGAACAACTCAGCCTCCTCTAGAGACAGCCCAGAGGAAGAACCCTCAGCAGTACCTGAGGAGGAAGAGTCCCCAGCAGCTGCACAAGAGGTGCAGCCAGAAGGAGAGACCATTCCTGAGCCGAGGCCAGCAACCCCAGCTGCAGACACCCCAAGGCCAGACTCCCCGCCAAGTTCCCCTGAGTGCCCCAGATGTAGGGTACGACAGAGGCTGACTTTGCAGGAACGAAGAAGAAGTGCCAGGCTGCAGCTCCAGCAACATCAACGAGAGGAGTTGTAAGCCTCTGCAGACTCAACTCCAAAGGGAGGAAGGATCTGTTTAAAACCCCTTGGGGCACCTGCTCCAGCGCGGCAACAACTCTGCAAAATCGGACCTGCTTCTGAGTGAGCAGCAGTTGCTCCTTGCCTCTGGAAACCTGCATTCTTGAAACGGCTTCCTGGCTAACCAACCTTTGGCTTTTTCACTGACCTTGATTCTGGCTTGTGTCTTCGGCTTCTAGCTTATCGCCTCGGTGGCTACCAGCCAAGTCAGCACAGGCAGTTTCAGAGGGTGGGTTCTCTAGCATCACAGCCCTACTGAACTGGTCCCTCCCCAAACGTCACCCTCCCTAAGTGTCACCCCACCCCCCAAATTTCCAAGAACTTTCCAAGCTGGAAAGTTATAGTTTCCTTAGTGCGCCAAAACCCTTCATTTGGCCCTGACCAAACTCCATGGTTGTCAGCTCTGGGTTGGGAAGTACCTGGAGATTTTGGGGGGGGAGCCTGAGGAGGGGTGGGCAGGGGGGGGCAGGGGCAGAACCTCAGCAGGGTTCCACAGGGCCTGTAAGACCGAGATGTTCCACTAGTTAGAGAGTTCAACTGGCCTCCCGCTTCCCCGCTCTTGCCCACCTGTGACAGATTGTTGGGTGCCATCCAAGATAGTAGTTGACGGTTTGTTTTTAAAGTGTAATTTTGGATTTTAAAACTATAATACTGATTTTACTGTATATAATTGTTGGAAGCTGCCCTGAGCCCTGCTTTATGGGGAAAGGAGCGGGATATAAATTGAATAAATAAAATAAATTAATTAATGCTATACACTCCGCCTTCCAAAGCAGCCATTTTCTCCCTGGGGGAGTGACCACTATTGTCTGGAGACCAGCTGTAATACTGGGAGATCTCCAGCAATCACCTGGAGTTTGGTAACCCTACCCAACTCCCAATATGGTACTTGGGGAAGGAGAGGACAAAGGCCTAGGCAGATAGTTTTATGTTCTTTATCACATTAGCCATGGGCCATCTGCAAAAAAAGTTCATCTTTTTCAGTATTAACATGCCTTCAAGATCAAAAAGCTGCTTACATTTTATTTCCACCCAGTTTTCTTGAATTGTACAAGTTCTTCATTCAGCTTTGGAGCCATCGTTCTGTGGGTCCTTTCTGATTTACAGAGCTTTGGTTTTGATAGTAAACACATTTCCTGCATTTGGAAAGCCGTTAGAAGGTTATAAGCAAGTGTCCTTAGAACATTCATCTGTGCATGTAGCACCATCTTGTGGCTAGTCGGTGTTGATTTATATACGGTATGTCAAGAGACCCTACTGGCAAACACATTGAGTTGATTGAGATTACGGTTTTTGTATATTGCAGTTTTTAAAAAGCCAAATATCTATAATCTGTTTGTATTGCCCTGCAGTTTATAAATGTGCAGTGAAACACCCCAAAGTAGCATTTTGATCTGGTCACTTCAGAGCCAGACTGGGGTTGTGTGGTGCCATAATCAAATTCTGACCTGGGGGGAGGAGACATTGGGGGGAGGGGGTTAAGAGATGCCAGCCTCCAGGTGGGATCCGGGGATCTCAGAATTACAGCTCATCTCCAGACTGCATGACATCAGTTCCCCTTGAGAAAATGGATGCTTTGGAGAGTGGATTGTATGCCATTATACCCCACTGAGGTCCCAGACTCCATCCCCAAATCTCCAGAAGTTTCCCAACCTGGATCTGGCAACCCTTTCCCCCCATCTCCTGCCGGTGGCCAGGGGAACCTGGCAACCCTGAGAGGAGGGGAGGCATTGGACCCTGGATCCCTGCTGTCTTTTGCTGGAACAGGGGACTTAAGCTAATGTCTGGAACCTAAAGTGCAGGAGGTGGAAGGTAATGCTCAGTTGCTCAGGAAAAAACAGAAAACCAGGCTCCTAGTATTTGTATCAGGCCCGACCATCCCACAAGATTTATAGTGTCTGACAATTGCAGGGAACAACATTGCACACCCCCATCGCCTTCTGTGTCTCAAAGTGCTCTGAGGCTTCAGTACCCAGAATCCTAGCAAGCCCATTAGACTAAATGGCTGTCCACTGCCACATGTTTCCTAATTCAAGCCAGAATCCACACTTAATAATGAATGTGGGTCTGCATAGTTGTGTTATTCCTGTGCTGAAACAACTACATTGGCTGCCGGTAAATGAACACGTGAAGCTGCCTTCTATTGGGTCTACCAAGGTCTTAGACTAGCAGCATCTCTCTGTCATCTCTGGAGCAGAATAAGGCTGCAGTCACACACACTAAATAATCCACTTTCAATCCACTTTCCAACTGGGTTTTTACCGTGTGAACTAGCAAAATCCAGTTTGAAAGTGCATTGAAAGTGGGTTATTTAGTGTGTGTGACTGCAGCCTAGGGCCGATTCCGCATTAAGGGTTTGCTTTCAGTTACCTGCACGTTCTATTGGTCCGGATCTGATGCACGAGCTCTGCACAGCAGTGTACTCTCAGCTGTTTGTTATCCATTTGTTTTGGTTCTTGATTTCTGCATTCCCTACCTTTTCTGCCTTTCCCCGTGTTACAGCACCTCCCCCATTGTTTTTCGCCCTCCCCTTTTTAAAAAACAAAAACCCCGCATGCATGGTTGCGTTATGATGCACCACTAAGGGGCCTTCAGGGCCTCTTGTGGGCTACCTGGGGGGCAGATAATCAATAACAAATACATGTCTCATGATGCACCTCCAGTCTATTCACCAGCCCAGTTCTAGAGACAGCCTGCTTTGCTTCTTGCTTTCTGTTCTGGTGGCAGCCTACAGAGTGCCTAAGTGTGTTCGGAGGAGGCCTGGCTAATGCTGGCCAGCCACCCACCCACCATTTCTGCTCCAAGTGTGGCGCTTCTTACTTGGCGCTCTCGGAGGGGAGATGGGCACGCTGGCAGCCTACAGAGCCAGGGACTCCCTGCCCTTCCAGCCTGCAAGGGCAAGTGGCAGTGCAACTGGGCCTGCTCGCTCCTACCGGCTCGGGCCGGCAGCAACCCCCTTAGGCAGCAGCTCCGTGCTAATTGCTTGGGTCCTTGCCTACCCACACCTCTGCTAATTCCCCATTTCTCATTCTGCCGGGAGGTGGCTTGCGGAGCGGGTGGGGGAGGGGAGGCTCCTGCCTTGATTGGCTCTACTGTGGCTAGACCCCCTAATTGGCCAGAGAAGTAGGGAAGGGCGGGGGATGCTTTTTGGAAGCGAGCCAGCTAAACAAAACAGGAGAGAGGCGGGAAAGGGTGGGAAGGGGTGGGAAGGGGCGAGACTAGGGAAGCGCAAATCCTGAGTTCCCCATTGGGATACCCCGACTCCAGCACCAAAGCAAAAAAAAAAAAAAAAGTTCATGAAAATCCCAGAAAAGGAAAGTGCGGGGGGAAAGTGATTCGGGTCAACTGGTGAACCCGCATAAACATGTGGGGAAACAGTGAAGAAATTCAAATAATTTCGGGTGTCCACGCTGGGGCAGGAGATTGTGCGGAATCAGCCTAGGTCTTTTCCATCACCTCCTGCCTGATCCTGACAGGGATTGAACCAGGGACCTTTGGCATGCAAAGCAGATACTCTGTTTATATGCCACACAGTCCCACCCAACAGCTCCAGAATGTTTCAGACTCCAGTTCAAGGTGCTGGCTTTGAACCAATGGTCTGGATCCTGCTTGTCCTAAGGAACACCTTCACCTGTACGAACCTTCCCGAATACGTATTGACCTGTGACTGTGTCCTCCAGTACAAAATTGCAGTGGGTAACTTGCCATGATCATTTGCCTTAAAGTTGCTTGCTGTGCTGCAGCAGAAGAGGATTGTCCATCTGAAAAAATTAGGGTCATAATCTTTTTTGGTGGTATATCCATTTCTCTCCACTAGCTTACCTGAATGGGTACAGAGGCTTACCTTCATTTTCTGTGCTCAGGAAGGCATGTAAAATGATGTTTTTTTCTTTAGAGCATTGGGCAGGGCGTAAACTGTTTCCCCAGATCTGGCTGTGTTTTTAACTTGTGTGTTGCTTTTACTTCATGTTTTCTAAAACAAAATTGTTATATTGTATTTATGCATTGGCAACTTGTTGGTTTATTAGCTGCTTTGAGTCTCAGGAGATAAGATAGGATATAAATATTTTAAATAAATAATATTATTGGACTGCAGAATATGATGAACTAATCCAACAGCATAGTCGAGAATGTTATCTTAGATTAAAGGAAATGTTATCATTTGAAATGTTATCATTTGAAAGGAGGTTTTCTTGACTGAAAATAGAGTTGCCAACCTCCAGCCAGATAGAAAACAATACTGAAATGCTACTACTATAAACTATGAGAGAGCAATTGAGCCAGCAACGTGAGATAGAGAGCAATTGCCAGCCAATTTGAAAAAAGCAGGCTTCTAGCCAGGTAAAAAAGAGGACTGGTTGCTACTACTAGAAACTGGCTTGCTCCTAATTCAAACACTTGAAATGGAGCTGGAAGATAATTTGAGGAAATTAAAAAAGAAGTTAAGGTGCAATAATTTGAAGACAGTAAAAAAGAAGTTTAGCTGGCACTATTTGAAGGAACCAAAAAAGGAGTTAAGCTGTATCAAGAGGCTGACACCTTCCAACACAATAGAATTACTCCTGAGGAAGACTGGTGAAATGAGTGTATATCCGGGTGCTCATTGAGGATGTTGGACTTTTCCTTGAAAATGTTAGAATTTCCTTAGCAATATTGTAAAGTTTTAATTGATATACAAATTGATGTTTATAATTTGTATTTATTGTCATTTTCGCCACAGTGTTTCTTTGTTTGATATAAACCTCCAGGTGGTGGCTGGAGATCTCCTGGGATTACAACTGATCACCAGGCGACAGAGATCAGTTCATGTGGAGAATCATAGAGTTGGAAGGGACCTCCAGGGCCATCTAGTCCAAGCTCCTGCACAATGCAGGAAATTCACAGCTACCCCACCCCCACCCCCAGTGACCCCTGCTCCATGGCTGGAAGATGGGAAAACAAAACCCCCCAGGATCCCTGGCCAAACTGGCCTGGAGAAGAATTGCTTCCTGACCCCAAAGTGGTGATCAGCATTTTCTTGGGTGTGTAAGAAAGGGCCATGAAAACTAAGCACTGATGCAACCCTTCCTGCCCTCCCTCTCATGACCTGCCTAGGTTCACAGAGTCAGCCTTAACTCGCAGTTTTCAAGTATGGGATTCCCAAAATTGAATTTTGTTTCCTGCCACCCTTTGGTAGCATTAGTGTTGCATGTACATCCTTGCCCCCTGCCCCCCAAGTCCCCCAAACAACAGGTTGATTTTTAAAGCATAGTTTTGATTGGGCTACGACATTGATTTTTTTAAAAAAGTATAATATTGCTGTGTCATAGCGTAGGTACAAAATGAGCAGTGAGGTTTAATGTAGCTTTCTCTGTGCAATTACCCATCCATTAAGTTCCTTTCCTTTCTTTTTTCTTCTTCTTGTGGATAGGTTTTGTCACCTCACACTTGTATTGTATCCTCATTCTCCCTCCCCTTTCACTTTCCCTATAGCTCTCAGTATGTTTTCAATGACTATTCAGTCTTGTAAACTCCTTAAAATAATGGAATTATATAATTGATTTGATAATCATGGAAACTCAACATGTGCAGTGCTTCCATTTAGTGTGCTTCATAATAATTGAATAACACTGTTATAAATTGGTGTATCCAGTTTGATGATTGAGAACAGAATACCATTTTCATTAGGCTTTTGTGGGAATCTTCACTGGCCATTTTCTTAGTTGGCAACTAAGGAGGAGCAGGGGACCTTTGAAATGGTAGCAGCTATGCTGTTCCCCACGATACGTCCAGCCTTTTAAAAAACACTGTTATGATGTTATAACGTTACTGTGCATGCACAAAAAAGGAGGTTTCTTCACTGACAAAGTACATGACGACACATTTAATGTGCTTCATAATGATTGAATAACACTTTTATGAATTGGTGTATCCAGTTTGACGATTGTGGGCCATTTTTAGTTGGTGACTAAGGAGGAGCAGGGGACCTTTGAAATGGCGGCAATCATGCTGTCCCCCACAATATATCCAACTCTTTCCCCCCCAATGTTATGATGTTATAACGTTACTTGTTGTTGTTCAGTTGAGTCCGACTCTTCGCGACCCCATGGACCAGATCACGCCAGGCCTTCCTGTGCAAAAAAAGAGTGGGTTCTGTCACTGATGAAATACATGACAACACAGCCACACAACCCCTTTTCAAAGGCAGTGCAGAACACACAGGGAAGGTTGGATTTGAATTTAAGAAAAAATTCTCCCAAATAAATACCCTTTTGCAGAAGGGATGCCTCAAAGTTGGAGCCTCAGCAGGGGATTCAACTCACTGGGAAACATGGCAATGCTGAGGTGTGGAAAAGATCACAATATGAGATGGATTGACTCAATCAAGGCAGTTTGCAAGACCTGAGCAAGGCTGATAATAATAGGAAGTTTTGGAGGTCCTTAATTCATGATATGAGTGTCAAAGGTTGGAAGTGACTTGACAACACATCACACACACAAAGGCCTTTTTGTCAGGGAATTTAAACTGGGTTTCTAGCAGAGCTTTTAAAAAGAAATTTCTCATAGTATTACCCCTGCCCCCCACAGCATCTCTGTAACTAGCATGGCTTGTTTCAGCGGATGAACAACATTAAACAACATAGCAGAATAGAATCCTCAAATAGTTGTGGTGACGCCTTTGTCTGTGCAGAATGCTGCACCTGGAGAAAGAAAAGAAAGCAACCTGTGTTTTGTTTTAGCTACCAGGAACCAAATGTGTCTTGTTTTGCTCTGAGGAATAATTTGGTTCTTAAAAGAATGCCTATACAACCACATGTAATTGAAATAAGAGAGAAATCCAGGATCTGTATCACTTTCTTCTGGCAGCAAAGGGAGGGGGATTTTTAATTTATCACATTCAGACATTGTCCATCTCATTGTTGCTTAAGACAGAAAATACAAATGGCTACAGTGGTAATAACGGAATAATAAACTAAAAAATTAACTGTTCGTTTGTTTCTCTATAAAGTTACCTCATATCTCTTGACTCAGATGGGCCAGCTTATCTTCCTCATTAATGATGAAGCTACCCTTGATGTTATTTACAAAGTACTGAAAATATGCATAATGAGTTACAGAACGACATACCCCTGAAAGACAGAATCCCCTATTTTGATTTGTTGCCTCAGGCACCAAATGTCTTAGGTCTTCTCTGAGTAAAATAAATAAAAATTCTCTTTCATAGATGAAAGACATAATCACAGACTCTGTTTTGGACCTACCAGAAATATTTATGGATGGAAAGGATTTTGGTCAGTGGCGCACAACTTCCTCCTTCCTCCTTCCTCCTCCTGCAGCAGCCTCAAATGCCCTTGGAAATACTGCTCTGAGGGGACAGAGGGCACAATGGGGAGTAGAGATGCCAGCCTACAGGTGGGACCTGGGGATCCCCTGGAATTATGACTCATTTCCAGACTACAGAGGTCAGTTCCCTTGGATACTTTGGAGGGTGGACTCTGTGGCATTATGCCTCACTGAGCTATCTATCCTCCCCAGGCTTCATACCCAACCTGGATCTGGCAACCCAGCCACCCCATTCCCCACCAGTGGCCAGGGGAGACCTGACAACCCTAATGGGGATTCGAGGTCTGCAAAGAAGGGGGTATCAGCACACATTGCCCCATCCAGGGCTATTTTTGGGCAGGAACGCACAGGAACGGAGTTCCGGCTGGCTTCCAAGTTGGCCACGCCCAGCAGGAACTCATTAGCATAATAGGCCACACCCAACATCAGAAACTCATTAGGATTGGCTACATTAGGGGTGTGTGGCCTAACATGCAAAGGAGTTCCTCCTACAAAAAAAGCCCTGGGTTTTGACAACAAGGTAAACAGAATAACAAGCAAAAGGTGGGTGTGGCTGGATGAGCACACTTCTGGTAACACAGGGGTGTGGCCTAATATGCCAATGAGCAGTGCTGTCAGGGGTATGGCCTAATATGCTAATGAGTTTCTGCTGTTGGGTGTGGCCTATTATGCTAATGAGTGCCTGCTGGGCTTTTTCTACAAAAAAAGCCCTGGCCCCATCCATGGAAAACCTCCATCGGATCTATCCAATCTGTTTCATAGCCTTCTTTTCAGACCCAAATGATTCCCATAAGCAAAGCAATCACACAAAGTATTATCTCCCAAAGAAAGTTTATTTACAAGTGTTTGGAGAGTCCATTTATTTTGTCTCAGAGCTGATCAAGCTTCTTTGGAAGGGACCTCTCTCATTTTAGCCACCTCCCTCTCTCATCTTCTCGGCCATTCTGTTTGAGGTGATGCCCTCGCTCACCATAGCCTGACTCCCCCCCCCGCTCTCCCCTGTGGCCCATATTAGCCTAGCTCTCACAGTGGCCAAGTGTCACCTGCAGATAGCATCACTTCCAAGCATCACTGGCTGTGGCCAAGCCTATACATTGGGATGATGGGTGCTGTACACACACAGCTCTCTGGTGGGTCAGATATGATCACACATGAAGCTGTCTTATACTGAATCAGACCATTGGCCCATCAAGAAGAAGATGAAGAAAAGGGGGAGATTGTATTTATACCCCGCCCTTTACTACCCGAAGGAGTCTCAGAACAGCTTACAGTCCCCCTCTCCACAACAGACACCCTGTGAGGTAGGTGGGGCTGAGAGCTCTTTCGGGAACTGCTCATGAGAGCAGCTCTGAAAGAATTTATGACTGACCCACGGTCACACCAACAGCCGCATGTGGAGGAGTGGGGAATCAAACCTGGTTCTCCCAGGTTAAAGTCTGTGCTCTTAATCACTATACCAAACTGGCTCAAGGTCAGTATTGTCCAATCAGACTGGCAGTGCTCTCCAGGGTCTCAGGCAGAGGTCTTTCACGTCACCAACTGCCTGGTCCTTTTAATTGGAGATGCTAGGAACTGAACCTGGGATCTTCTGCATGCCAAGCAGATGCTCTACCACTGAGCCATGGCATCCCCGTAGTTCTTTCAAGGGTTGGAAGGACTGTGTGGAGGGAAGGATGAAGCTCCTTCTTTCCGTGCACTAGGGTCTCTATCCAAACTATGGACCCGTGCATTTGGGAAAGTAGTTCGCAGCAGGGAATATACCGTGGACGCATAACTGGCTGTTTGATAGCTAGGTCAGAGAATGTAAGCATGACACGTCGAAAACTGTAACATGAATTTCAGCCTTCAGAAGACTCTCTGCCTCACTTCAGAAGATTAGACAGAACAGGAACTCCGCTATCACAATAACTGAGCAAGTTTGTATGGGAACAGGCAGTCCTGATCCCAGGAAAACGCTTTGAATTGTGCCCAGAAATGCACTGGAAGCCGATTAAGTTCATTCACTGGTCATGCAACAGGCGATGCTGGGTGTGTTTAGCGTAAATACTTCTGGCACTTGGAGCTCATGGACTTGAACTTTCAAAAACTTAATGAGGTGCCTAATTCTAACCAAATGGTGCCAAGAAGCAGATACCAGTGATGAAATCCAAGTCGAAACAGAGCCACCCCTCCCCCACAGGCATGCACCACAGAGACAAAAAGAGGCTTGGGAAGTTCAGAGAGAAAGCAAGCATATGCAAAAACACTGGGTTCAAGTTTTAGGTCTGCAGCCAAAAAAAACTACATTGCACTTAGTGTCTGACTGTGGATGTCTCTTGGGAGGGCTGAGCCCACAGGAAGCCCTCAAAGAGGCTGAGGTGTGACTGACTGATATGAAGTCAAGTAGAGGAAACCAGACACAAGATTTGGAAAGTGTAGTTTGGTCCTCTCCTCACATACCCTGATACACATTTGAATTGGCCCTGTGCCTGAAAACTGATTCCAGGCGCAAAACTTGTGCGTCATATTTGTTTGAAAGTCCTTGGGGATGACCTGAGTATAATGCAATGTACAGTGAGACCAGGGCCGGCCTGAGGTGTTTCTACACCCTAGGCAAGGCTGCCTTGTGGTGCAGATGCCAACCTCCCGGTGGGGCCTGGAGACCTGGAGACCTCTGGAGCCAGCCACCCTTTGCTGCCGCCACCACCGCCTCTCCCCCCGCCCCCACCGCCACCAAAGGGGGGGAGGAGGGGGGAGGCACAGCTTGGCGCCCCATCCACGGCCCGGCGCTCTAGGCGAATGCCTAGTTCGCCTAGTGGGTGAGCCGGCCCTGTGTGAGACCCTTGGATTCCAGATAAAATTGTCGGTACTGTCCCCAGCATTTGGTAAGTGGTAAGCTCCCCCACCTCACCATTTTGCCTGTTTAGTGTTTTTATTTTATTGCGTGATTAATGTTTTCGTTGCTGCTGGTCTTTTTTGTTGTTGGTTATGTAGATTGCTTCTGCTGTATCTCTTGCTTTTGCTGTCCTCTGCTTTGCAAGTATTTTGTTAGCAGGTGGCATAGCAATGCTCCTGAGAAAATAAACAAAGCATTCTGCGAAAAGAAATTGGAAAGTGAGGAAAGGGTGAAGTGAACCCCCTTCTGCCTGCCAGTTCTTCCTCTTTTGCACATTAACAAAACAAGATGAACACAGGTTTCAGAACCATGGCATAGATTCCAGCATGCAGTTCCTCTGACGAAACAGCCGTGCCATTTGTGGAAGTGAGGGTTTATGCCGATACACCCCCTCCGACTGGAGACCTGTGCCCACACTTTGCCCTTTGTGCTCTGTGGATCCACTAACCCACAGGAACAGAAAGTATGGGGTCTCAGTGGGCTGCCACAGGAGGGGGAATGGGAAAGACTGCGGGTAGCCCCATTTGTTCTCCTCATAAGGGGCTGTCCTGCCCTAGGGCACCTGGGTTTTGCTGTCAGCCTCTCTGCTTTGAGCCTCCTCACAGTGGGGCCGGGTTTGGTACGACAGATCACAGGTTGAGCTGTTCTGGTTTATCTTCTGCCAGGCTGAAGCTACAGCAGGCTTGCTTAACAGAATGGATGTAACTGATTTGTATGAAGCATCTGTATAATAAGAGAAGTCCAGCTGCAGGGATTAATGTAATCACCTGTCACATCCTTGCACAAGTAAGGCTTGTATGGGCTTGATCTTCTCCCGGGCACAAAGAGAACAGTAATTCACAGCAACATTTCCCAGCCCCTTGCTGTGCTTATATCAGATACCGCCAGTATTCAGGTTTGTCAGTCAGATTGCTTAAAGGTTTTGGGGACTGGCCTGATGGAAGCTGCGAATGGAAGCTGGTGGTGGTGGAGGGGAAGCAAAACCTAAACATCTCTCCTTATATATAATTGAATAGTGGGTGCCAAAGTTCTAATTCTAAAATGCACTCCCTTAGTGTATGGCTGATGGCACTGCTCCTCAGCATATATCACCACCAATCAGAAGGCAAAGCCCAGGTCCCGCCCACACCACAACTGCTGCGACAACCTGGTCTTTTGCATATGGAAGCTGATTGGACTTCACTCCATTCCACACCTCAAACTCCCCCCCCCCCGCAAGGCAGTTGGAATTTTCAGTTGCATAACATACCTCATAGGGGAGAGGAGAATGGGTAACAATGGTTACCACTCTCCAGGTGAGGGCTACAGATAACTCAAACATACAAATGCTCTTCAGGCAGCAGAGATCAGTCCCTCTGGAGAAAACAGTGGACTCTGTCATTAAACCCTGCTGAGGTCGCCACAGGAAACTGACACTGTTTGCCCAAAGCCAGAGCACTCTCCCAGAGCCTCTTTCTAGATCCCGTTGTATTTATTTCCGCAACGGGCATTATTTCTAGTATTGTATAAAGCACCATTTCACATAATGATGTGGTCCAGGTGGAAGCCTGTTCTTTTGTGATTATGAAGTGGAGAGGATAGGACACTGCTGTTCAATAGCTGTCATCAAGCACAGTTCTCCTAGATGTTCAGACCAGCAAGGTAGCCTAATTCACAAGCTTTTATAGGGACCTGGGAGTATCAACTGACCTGCTCTGGTCTACTGATATAAGACAGCTATCTTAACTGATGTGTTGTTCTTCCCAGGGCTATTTTTGGGCAGGAACGCACAGGAACGGAGTTCCGGCTGGCTCCTGAGTTGGCCACGCCCAGCAGGAACTCATTAGCATAATAGGCCACACCCAACAGCAGAAACTCATTAGGATTGGCTACATTAGGGGTGTGTGGCCTAACATGCAAAGGAGTTCCTGCTACAAAAAAAGGCCCTGGGTCTTGACAACAAACAAGGTAAACAGAATAAGAAGCAAAAGGTGGGTGTGGCTGGATAACCACACTTCTGGTAACATGGGGGTGTGGCCTAATGGGCTAATGAGCTGTGCTGTCAGGGGTGTGGCTAATATGCTAATGAGTTTCTGCTGTTGGGTGTGGCCTATTATGCTAACGAGTTCCTGCTGGGCTTTTTCTACAAAAAGAGCCCTGGTTCTTCCCATCCTTGATCAGCGCAGGAGCATGGGGTGCGGCCTATGTCCCTCTCTGCCATGCTGAGTACAAAGTTCGAGTCCAGTGGCACCTTTAAGACCAACAAAGTTGTATTCAAGGTATGAGCTCTTGTGTGCAAGCTGAACGCAAGACACACTGTGGGATTTCATGCTGGCCGCAGTGTGTGAGCTGTGATTCCGCAGGATGCTGAACAAAATGCAGAAAATGGTATTGGTTCCAGAACTCAGCTTCCTGAGGTATTCTGCTTTAAAAAATTGTGTTTAGCTCAATATTTCTCCAAAACTGTGTTTGAAGTGGGCTGGGCAACACTTGCTGATGGCACCAAAGGCACAGGAGAGATTGGGCTGGGTCATGAGGCCGGACAAGCTGAATCATAAAGAAACGGGCAAAGCTGAACCACTTAAGATGTAAACACTCCGCAAGGAAGCCTTTAGAAACAGGGGTGGCCCAAGGGTTTTTGGTGTCCTGGATGAGCAGTGGGGTGGGCACCCCCCATACCATAAGCTGGCCTCGTACTGAGCTGCTGTGATTGTAAGTGGGCTGTCTCTTCCTCCCTCCCTGCATCCATCTAGGTTATGAAGCTGCCTTATAATGAATCAGACCGTCAGTCCATCAAGGTCTCAGGCAGACGTCTTACACACCACCTATTACCTGATCCTTTCAGCTGGGGATGCTGGGGTTTGAACCTAGGGCCTTCTGCATGCCAAGCAGGATGCTCTGCCTCTGAGCCATATACCCCTTCAAGGGGCAGGGCCAGGGTGGACTGGGGAACTGGGGGAGTTAGGCCAGGTGAACCCAAGTGGAGCAGCAGCAGCTTGGCACCCAGGGCTGCTGCTTCCTGTGGTGCTGCAGCCACTGCTCTGGGGCCTGGGCAAAAGGCTCTGGCTGCCCAAATGCCCAGCTGCAAACAGCAGTGCAGCAGCCACTACTCCAGGGCCCTGGGGGACAACCATCTTGGCACCCCTCCGTATATGGCGGAGCCTGGTACCCTTGGTAGTGGCCCAGGTCTGCCTAGTGGGTGGGGTGCTCCCGGTTAAGAAGAATTGCGTTGCTTTATTCGACTCATTATGAGGTCATAGGAAGAGTGTGTTGAATTACTGCGCACCGTCCGATTCACAGCCCCGAACAGGGACATGCTTGTAACGACATGACAGTGAAATCTTACGCAGAGTCACTCCGGTCTAAGCCTACTGAAACGGATGGAGCAACTGAGTCTGGAGTAACTCTGCATAGGATCGCGAGTTGCAAACCTCCCATCACTATGAGTGGCACTTCCTCTGTCACTTGCATTTCATCAGCCGCTGTTATTAGACATTTCATGATCTTTTGAAAGTCAAGACGGTGATCAGCCTTGTTAAATTTAACAATTAAAAAAAAAAAAAGATATGACAGGAAAACATGCCCCCCACAGTATGTTATCCACACAGCTGCTGTGTGTGAAACGGTGGGCTGTTCATGGTGCTTTGGTGGATACGTGTACAGCATTTACATGCACTACAGACATACTGCAAGAGACATACCGCTCCCTACCTTATCACTGAGACGCAATTGCTAGAGACAGGGAGCTGAACCCTGAAGAATGACATCACTAGGAAATCACACGCACAAAATGTTAATGAGGTGTCCCCCAAAAGACAAAGGCTGAGACAGTGATTTGTTAGTGATTGGTGCAGGAGAACAGGTAGTGTCCCTGGTGAACAGGGACAGTTAGAATGGATAGATTCAGGTGGGCAGCTGTGTGTTGGTCTGAAGCAGCAGAACAAAGTTTGAGACCAGTGGGGCACCTTTAAGACTAACCAAGTTTTATTCTGGGTATAAGCTTCTGTCTGCACGCTCACTTCTTCGGTGCATACTTCTTCAGTGTTTCCAAGATTCAACGAGATCGGGCTAGCCTGGGCTATCCAGGTTAGGAGAATGGTTATTTATAAGCTTCTTTTCAATTTCACTACACTCCGGGTGCATTCAGACGGGCCGTTTACTCCGCTTTCGGCACGCTTCAGTAATGGATTTTATATCCACATTCACAAACCCAACATCTACGCACCGTCCCCAAGCCATCGCTTTCTGGCGCAAACTCCCTTTAAAGTGGAGTATTTTGTTTCCAGGTCCCCAAGTGGTGTTTTCCTGATTCTCCGGTTCTAGCCGCACTTTTCTGACGACTGATCACTCCTGCGGTGTTGAGCCACTTCTGCTTGGAAGCCCGAGGCTTCCACTCTTCACCCACCATTTTATTTTAGCGTCGGTGGTATGTGCACAGGTGGAGCTCCGCTCCCGCGTTATTAAAAACAATGTTTAAATGGTGCCTAGTTTTGTTGGTTAGACGAGTTTGGGATCTCATGGAGGCCAGTTTCGGGTTAAAAGTTTAAAGGGAAGTGTTCTTTTAAAGTTTAAAGGGAAGTGTTACAGTAGTTGGGTTGAAGTGGAAATCGCTGTTCTGCGCACGTGCAAAAATTTTAATTCTACAGATGGCCACCTGTGCACATGCCCAAACTGAGAGGGAAAAACCAAACACCAACGCATGCTCCCGCGTGTGGACGGTGGGGAGCGATGTGGCTGTGCAGCGATCCGGAACAAGGAGGTGATTGTGATTGCGATTCTCCAGGTTAAAAAAACCTGCATCAGGACCGGAGCAATTTAAACTGCTCCCAGCATGCCGTCTAACCGCACTCAAAGAAAGTTGATATGTAGTGAACCTTCATTCCAGTTAAAATCTGGGTCTTTTTTGCCATCAAGCTGACTTCTGGTGACTCCTAGTGGGGCTAGTAGGCAAGGGATGTTCAGAGGTTAAAACCCTAGTATTTCTTGGAGGTCTCCCATCCAAATACTAGCCAAGGCCCACCCCGCTTAGCTTCTGAGATCTAATGAGACCAAGGCTTGCCTGGGCTATCCAGGTCAGGACAAAATCTGGATCTTTTTGAATAAAACTTTGTTGGTCTTAAAGGTGCCACTGGACTCAAACTTTGTCCAGTTAGAATGGATGTTACTAAATGAATGGGAATGCAGAGACAGTAGATTAAAATAAAACTGGCTGGCATGTTGGGTTTAATGTTAATTGTTTTTGGCACATTAATGGCCTGAGTGGGAAGAAGAAACCCCTTATCTTCTAATTTACAAACATTTCCTTGCCTGGATCCCAGCAGATAATTCTTACTCACTGAAGGTGATCAGGCAAATGGCACTTTATTTTGCTGTCAAGTCACAGATGACTTAAGGTGACCCTGTAGGGTTTGCAAGACAAGAGATGTTCAGAGGTGGTTTGCCCATTGCCTGCCTCTGCGTAGCAACCCTGGTATTCCTTGGTGGTCTCCCATCCAAATACTAGCCAGGGCTGACTCTGCTTAGCTTCCAAGACCCAAGGAGATTGGGCTAGCCTGGGCTGTCCATGTTAGGGAAATGGTTATTTACAAGCTTCTTTTCAATTATACTACAAGAAGAAAGTTCATACATTTTGAACCTTCATTCCAATTAAAATCTGGATCTTTTTCTTTATCTCAATCGCTCTTAATGATCCTAATTAATCAAAAACATCTTAATCCAAAAATAGAAAAAAAATCGGCATCGACACATGAATTGTTCTATTTTGAGCTTCTCTTCATAAGTGCAGAATTGATCTTACATTGGTAATGAAATTGTAGTTCTCCTTCTACTGTTTCTTTTGGGGGGGGGGAGTTATACAAAGTGCTAATTTATAGCTCTGCTGAACTTCAAAGCTACCTAAAGCTTGTTGGAAAATGCATACTTTTTTAAAAAAAAGTTTCCTTTTTAAAAAGTCAGTAAGCTCTGAACCTGGTTCCTTTAAAAAAAAAAGCAAGGAAATACATTTTAATGTTGGTTATTTAGCACTGCACCAGCGAACAAGCTTAAATCATTTTTAAGAGTGCAAAAAGGAAAAAAAAAACCAAAAAGGTAAAAGCAGCCAACTCCATAGAGACTTTGTAGAAGGCAGGGAGGCTGCTGTGTTTTATTTAAGATGAGGGCTATAGGCCAAATATTTCAGAAAGACGTTCCCCGTTTCAGTAGAGGCTGCAGGAAATGGCTCCATATGACTAGGATTTGGGGAGTGCTGTGTTTTTGTATGCTTTGGTATGGATCGCTTTACAAGAGAGAAGTAGTTGGCTTCTGATCCTTTCCAAAATTAAACCTAGAATATTTTCAGTGTAAGGGGCAGGGGGAAGCAGAGAGGAAGGCGACAGGTATTTGTTTTCCTGGAGTGTCTGGTATACATTTACATAAAATATGAAAGAGGTTTTTGTCTGACCACGATGCTTTCATTTAAAATATAACTGTAAGAAAGTGATCTTCTCTTATGCTGTCATTCACCATTCTTTATATAGATATATCAACATGCAGAGGAAGAGAAGCAAAAAGACAGACACCCCCCTTCAAAGCAGGTTACAATGCACAGAAAACCTTTGGAATTGGACCACTTTCCCCCTGTCCTTGGGGGAAAGGGACTGTCAGTGCATTTCCTCAAAGAGACTGGCTGAAGGTTACGGTTTGGATCCACTGGTGCTCTTCTGCAGATGGGTGGGCTTCTGCCCAACAGGTTGTGACATCTCTGGAATGAAGGACGTGAAAAGGTTACAAGTATATTCTGGACTACTTTTAAAACAGAGCATTTCCCCCAACTGCAAACACTTTTTAGAATCCCTAATCCAGTCATAATTGAAACAATGGACAATCTCTGTATTTACCACTCGCTGCTTGAAAAGCAAAGGGTAGGCAAAGGGCTGGAGGCAGGGAGCTGAGAGGGAAAGGATCCAGAAGGCAAGAGCCTATACTCTTTAGGCTAGCTCCAGAATGTCTTCACAGGTATATGTTGATGTTGTTTTGGCAGTTGGTCCAGAAACAACCCTACCCCAGGTCCTTGCCTGCCTGCCTGCCTGCCTGACACTGTTTCTAGCACTGCTCGTGCTGAGAATAATCATATAGACTTTATATTGGAACAGAGAGATGGAAAGTTCTTGGCCATCAGGTGGAAGAGAAGCTGGGCTAACAGACATAGTGGGAAGCTCACACACTAACCTGTGGCACTGGTACATAATTTCCTTATCCCAGTTCCCTTATGAAGCAGATCCTGAATTATAGTCACTAGATTAAAACCAGTCACTGGGCAGGGACATAACATCTGGATGATATGGTCCTTTTGGCTAGCTACTGGATAAGTGACAATGTCAATAATAGCCATGGCTGTTGTTTCATGGATGCAAAGGTTAATGCAATTTGGAATTCACAGCAAGCATCGTAAACAATGGCGACTCCATTCTGGAGTGTCTGCCACAGGGTCTGAAGGGTTTCTGAAGGCTTTTTCCAACATTTTCTTAAAACTAGCGACAAAAGAATTTGCATTTTGCATGTCATCAACTTTGAACCTAAGTTTCACGATAGAATTCTCTCGTCACAGATGTTTCTTTTATCATTATCTTAAAACATTATATTTCCTTTATAATATGTTAACAGTGACCTCAGTGATGACACACGTGCTCCATGATTTACATAAGCGATCATTTACATTTGCACATGCAATGAGGGGTGTGATGATCTCAAATCAGTCTAGCTCAACCCTGATTCAGACGCTCCTCCATCTGGCTCAGTTTTCATCTGATGATGGAGTGAATAGGTGCCTGTCCTCTCCCCCTCACATATACAATTATTTATTTATGCAAAAATATTTACACCCTGCATTATCTCTGCAAACTTGAGGTTTCTAACGCAATGGTAGAAGGAAGGACACAGATGTTGTAAATGTCCAACAAGTGAAAACCAATACAGAATTCGAACACAGTCAAAAGCCAGTGCACATAGTTAACAGAGCTAAAGCAAGTGTCCTCTGGAACAGAACAACAGTCTTGCAGCAATAATAGGATGGCCACTCCATTCCCAGGTCCATTCCCAAGCAGGGTACCCGAATCTCATCTTTCTGCCCTCCCACGAATATGTGTCAGGAATCTATGTGGGATTTCTTCTTCTAGACTGAAACCTGTGTTTAACATGTGTTTAATAATAATTAATTGCACTCATAAAAAGGGAAATATTGATAATGAAATTATCAACTGGTGTAGTGGTTAAGTGTGCGGACTCTAATCTGGGAGAACCGGGTCTGATTCCCTACTTCTCCATATGAAGCCAGCTGGGTGACCTTGGGTCAGTCACAGCTCTCTCAGAGCTGTCCTCTCAAGGACAGTTCTTGAGAGAGCTCTCTCATCCCCACCCACCTCACAGGGTGTCTGTTGTGGGGAGAGGAAGGGAAAGGAGTTTGTAAGCCGCTCTGAGACTCCGAGTGAAGGGTGAGGTATAAATCTAATATCTTATCTTCTTCTTTCTCTATTGTTAATTACTAACCATTTCAAAGTTTGAAAATGACCCAAACCTTGTTTGATTGGTTAGATTTGAATGCAGTAGCACCTCAGAGACCAACAAGAGTTTTAGAGTGTGCGGTTTTGAGAGTCAAAGCTCCCTTCATGAGACACAATAGAAGTCCTTGAAATTTCTTTGTTTGAGGACTGCTGCTCTTAGGAATGACCAGGAATGACCTGGAAGATTAGAATGTTCTCCCACTAGTAGGCCCTGACCTGGATAGCTCAGGCAAGCCTGATCTCATGAGATCTTGGAAGCTGAGCAGGGCCAACCCTGGCAAGTATTGGGATGGGAGACCTCCAGAGAATACCAAGGCCGGGAGGCCAGAGGCAGGCTATTAAGCCATTTCTCTGAATGTCCTCTGTGCCCCAGTAGGAGTCGCCAGAGGTTGCACACACACACACACACACACACACACACGCGCGCATGCACACACAAATGCAAAAAAACCCCACAAACCCCACCCACAAAAAAGTTCTCCCACTGATTTTTGAGTGTTGTGGTTTCTAATGTCCTGTTTGTCCAACACAGACAGCAGAAGGGCATTGCTGTCATTTGGAGGGGAGACTGTCACAAGTTTTCACCTTGTTCTATCTCCTGCTGTATAATTTGTAAATTGGATTTCAAAGCCATATTTGTAAAACTTCACACATTCTCCCCCCTTCACTTGCTGTCCACTGCACTAAAACTAGCTCTCATATTTAGACTGTGGGCCAAACTAGACAGGACAGCAGCCGTGGGTCCAACCTGTGGCCACCAACACCATTTTAGAGGAAGATGTAATCATTTAAAAATACTGCGAGGTGTGGGCTGTGGCTCAGCAGCCCCAGGAAATCTTGCTCACCCTGTGCCTTTTTGAGTGCTGAAACAGCCCACCCCATGGCTGTTTCAGCACTTAAATGGGTGTGAGGGGAGGACCACCATGCCTAATGGAAATTTTTAAATTTCTAGATCTTGCTCTAAAATGGCCTTAGTGGCCACAGATTGGATCCATGGCTGCTCTCATATCCAGTTTGGCCTGTAAAAGAAACTGCAAGTAGATTGTTTGGGGGACCGAAAATGCTGGTTTTCTGGTCTCTGAGCCCCTTGAGGAAAAATAACAGTTTAGCAGAGCTGCGGGGGAAGGGGGGGGGAGAAATGGAGGACAGGAGAACCATTTTGAGCACTCCTTCTGTCCACCAGTTCTCCATGCTGACCTCCTCTGCTCCGGGAGTTATTAGGAACCCATATTTGCCTTGTAAAGCTTAGTTCTACCTTAGGACTCCCACTGAAATGAGGGGAATATAAAAGTGTCCATTTGGAGTATGCGCTTTGTGTCAAAATATTCTGTCGTAAACAACCAGTAGAGGGCGATAGTGGCTCTTCTATCTCTAGCAAAACTTAATGGGACTTTTGAAAAAATTTAACCAAAGGTTTAGAATAGCATTAACGGGTCCCAGTCGTTAACTACAGTAATTTAAGTTGATAAATAATTCTATAGCAAAGAGGAATTAGAGAACAATTGAGTTTTAAAGTCCGATTTTAAATATTACGCTGTAGTATTATTATACTGTAATTTCAAAAAATTACACCTAGAGATGACTTGCATGGATAGCGTTGAAAGCTACCCCTCACCCATGCTAAGACTGTGTTTATGGAAACCAGGACAATAGTTCTAACATACTTCAGCTCTTGAAACAGTTCAGTACCATACGCTGCACAGATGTACATTCTTCAGTGGCACAAATAATAATTTGCGCATTTGCAGCAGAATGCTTGGGTTTCATTTCCAAGAAGGTGTTTAGACCGCATGCTTTCCTGAAACCATTGGGCTCTGTGGATTCCATACGGCAAAAACTTTGCTGTAGAGAGTGCCTATTGTTTCCGTCCTGCAAGTTTGGGAGTCCCTAGTTCTCCCATGAACTCAATGAATGCAGGCTCATAGGGAGACAAGCCAGGGCATCAGACTTCCGTTTCATGAATTTTCCATGCACACTCTGGTCCTGATCTGAATCAGACTCGCACATGCCTGAGAAGTCTGGAACTCCTGGTACAAATGTGATCCGAAGTGCTCATGGTAGCCACAAGGACTTTGTAATGGGCGAATGGACCCTGATTCGCCAATCACTTCTTTATTTTTTTAATAACATTTTTAATCGAAAATTTCAAAAGCATTACAAAATTTCAGCGCTCCAAATTACTTCTTCATTTGTGAATCGGAAAATCGCTTGGCCATGGAAGGGAGTGGCGGTGAGGGGGAGGAGTTTTACGTGCTCCTCATTGCTTCACAGCACTTTCTCAGTTGTTTCTCGGATTCTCAATGGTGCAATTATAAAGTTAAAATTGTGAGAAATATAAAAATCTAACAGATACGAGTATGTGTTGCAGCCTGGAGAAATGCTGCAAAGTCCCCACCCAAGGGAATGGATTAAGTACATGTAAGTTTCCCCAAGAGAGCAAACTGGCTGGGAAAACAGTGGTGGGAAGGCTCAAGATTCCTCTCCTATCTGCTACACTCCCAACCTGAATCCTGCTTGCCCAGACCTGGGAATTAAGTTCCAAGTTCCCTAGGAGCACATCGAGTTGAGAGGACTCGGACAGACTTGTGGAGGAGGCAAGGACTTTGTCAATTGTGCATAGGTGCAATTTAGGGACTCCATGCATTAACAAGGAATAATGAAGAAGAAGAAGAGAATGGATTCATACCCCACTCTTCACTACCTGAAGGAGTCTCAGAGCCGCATACAATCTCTCCCGGTGGGGGAGGAGTTAAGTTTGGTGTAGTGGTTAGGAGCATGGACTCTAATCTGGGAGAACCAGGTTTGATTCCCCACTCCTCCCCATGCAGCTGCTGGTGTGACCCTGGGTCAGTTACAAGTTCTTTCAGAGCTGTTCTCTCAAGGGTAGTTCTCAAAAAACCTCTTAGCCCCACCTACCTCAGAGGGTGTCTGTTGCTGGGAGAGGAAGGGAAAGGAGATGATAATAATAATAATAATAATAATAATTATTATTATTATTATTATTATCATCTCCTTTCCCTTCCTCTCCCAGCAACAGACACCCTCTGAGGTAGGTGGGGCTAAGAGGTTTTTTGAGAACTACCCTTGAGAGAACAGCTCTGAAAGAACTTGTAACTGACCCAGGGTCACACCAGCAGCTGCATGGGGAGGAGTGGGGAATCAAACCTGGTTCTCCCAGATTAGAGTCCATGCTCCTAACCACTACACCAAACTGGCTCTGTGGCTGCTTTAAAAACAGAGGCAACAAAGTTTTAAAAATAGGGCTCTGTTGCCACTGTTTTAAATCAGCCACCAGTTCTCGGTGGGTGCTTAATTAATTACTTCCTAAATGCATGTTTAATCAGTTCTCTTGTGGTAGGGATGGAGAAGGAAAGGGTGATGATTGCAGCCAAAAGAAATGTAGTAATATTTACTCCGCGCCCCCCCATTTTATAAAAGGTATGATTTTGTAATTGCACTGCTACCAGCATTTGGGGGGGGGGGGATCACATATGTTGCAAAAGAAAAAAAAAAGGAATACTAAAAGTGCAACCCCCACCCCCGGCTGTCCTAGCAAGGATGCACTGGTGGCACCACAAATGAGCAGGAACTCATTAACCGTGTGCAGCAAGCAGTGTCTGGGTAGTTAGTATAAAGGGACAATTGTGGGGAGAAACAGGAATTTGCAGAACCTAGACTTGCTTTCAAACGAAAACAGTAGAATCTTGCTCTTGGGGATGGTCACTGCCAGATTTTAAAGGAGAAATATAGTGCTGTTTTAAATGCTGTGTGGACCCCGTCCCCCAGTTCTGCTTGCAGATGTATGCAGAAAATAACTCCTTCAGGGGCACAAAATGTCACTCTGTGGTTCTATCCCTAGTTGGTTGTTAAGTCTTATGTTCCCTAGTCTGGCACTAGCCTGATCTTCTTATGACATAGAATAATTAAAAATCCACTTCCAACATTGACACTTTTGTCACTTGTTTGTCCCTATTGCTTTGGGTCCCCCCCCCCTTTTCCACATGTGTTTTGCTCCCTCTGAGACTACTAGCTAAAGCAAAACACATTTTGGGGGGAAACCCTGAAGCAACAGGGACAAATGAGTGACAAAAATGACAGTGCGGAAGTGGAATATGTCTTCCAGGCCCTTTGTGGAGCCCTTTGCATGCCCGCTGTCCTTCTGAGGGAAGGTAAAGCCATTTTCAGTCATTACATTTTTGACACTCCTACGTCATGTAGTGAGAGAGTGTACTGTGTGTGTGTTCCTCTGGATGTTGCAGTCACCATTTTGTGGGAAAAGGGCAACACATACAGGGCTATTTTTGGGCAGGAACGCACAGGAGTTCCTGCTGGCTTCCAAGTTGGCCACGCCCAGCAGGAACTCATTAGCATAATAGGCCACACCCAACAGCAGAAATGCATTAGAATTGGCTACATTAGGGGTGTGTGGCCTAACATGCAAAGGAGTTCCTGCTACAAAAAAAGCCCTGGGTTTTGACCACAAACAAGGTCAACAGAATAAGAAGCAAAAGGTGGGTGTGGCTGGATTACCACACTTCTGGTAACATGGGTGTGTGGCCTAATGTGCTAATGAGCTGTGCTGTCGGGTGTGGCCCAATATGCTAATGAGTTCCTGCTGTTGGGTGTGGCCTATTATGCTAATGAGTTTCTGCTGGGCTTTTTCTACAAAAAAAGCCTTGCATGTACATACAACTGGAATCACAGATTCTGAGGGAGCTACATATTTGCACATGCTCAAGCTTGAAAATGAACACATTCCCTGTTCACACATAATGGTGATCGAGCGTTCACACATAATGGAGGATCAGGGGTAGTGCTCCCTCCCATTATACAAGGTTGGAGCAACAGAATCGTAGGGATTAATAGGATCGCTCTCTCTCTCTCATTGTTATTTGCATATTTATTTTTTTTTACAAATTACATTTGTTTCTCTCTCTGGTTGTTGTGTGACCTGTGCAGGATCCTGATACAGACCAAAAACCCTTTCCTTCCCAAGTCTTCTGCTCTTCACCAAAGTGCGTCTCAGAGCGGGATATTCATGTGGGGCTTCCAGGCAGTGTTCCCTCTAAGCTGAGTTAATGTGAGCTAGCTCACAGTTTGTAAGCCTCCGGCTCATGCATTTTTGTCTTCGCTCAGGAAGGGATGGCTCCAGAGCAAACTAATTTATGCAGTAGCCAAATCGCTCGCTCACAACTTTAATGCCAGTAGTTCACAAAGTAGAATTTTTGCTCACAAAACTCCACAGCTTAGAGGGAGCATCGCTTCCAGGTGACTGCAAGGCGGCACGGCTCTTCTGGGGTGCTTTGACCCTGGCAGCAGCCCAATGCAAAGCAAGATATCTTGCCTTCCCCACCATCCTGCGTACATCACAGAAGCATGGGGCAGGCAAGCAAAATCTCTCATTTTGCCCTGGACCACACTGGATTTGGCTTGACCAACAAAAAACGGGAACACCCTTTCCCCCACTTTTATACTTTACAATTTAAGAATGAATGTTGCAGTATAAAATAACCCTGATTTTCTGGAGTGTGTCAGTGATCACTAGAGTTGCCGGCTCCAGGTTGGGAAATACCTGAAGATTTTGGAGTGTGGAGTGAAAATAGGATAGATTAGAGATAGGAATAAAATCTAACTGCTCTATCTGGATGGGCACGGGTGCAGAATGCATATGCATCCATGGTGCCAAAGGTGGTGAGCAAACATGTTCCTTCTTTGCGTGAGCAGGGCTCTTTTTGTAGAAAAAGCCCAGCAGAAACTCATTAGCGTAATAGGCCATACCCAACAGCAGGAACCCATTAGCATATTGGGCCACACCCGACAGCACAGCTCATTAGCACATTAGGCCACACCCCCATGTTACCAGAAGTGTGGTTATCCAGCCACACCCACCTTTTGCTTGTTATTCTGTTTACCTTGTTTGTTGTCAAAACGCCAGGGCTTTTTTTGTAGCAGGAACTCCTTTGCATGTTAGGCCACACACCCCTAATGTAGCCAATCCTAATGAGTTTCTGCTGTTGGGTGTGGCCTAATATGCTAATGAGTTCCTGCTGGACGTGGCCAACTTGGGAGCCAGCCGGAACTCCGTTCCTGTGCGTTCCTGCCCAAAAATAGCCCTGTGTGTATGTGTGTGCGTGAGAGAGGAGCGAATGGAGCAACTTCCTGAGAGTATCAGTCTACACCTCAAAGGGACAGAGGCAGAAGAGTAAACAGGAAGGAAACCCACAGTTTGCCTGTCTGTCTATCTGACTCTATTGTAACCCCTCTCTGGGGGCTGACACTAAGAGAACCCCTCTCTGGGGGCTGAGGCATCTGGCCCTTCTCTTCCAACATGAAGCCTGAGAAGAGCAGGGCTGGGGGATGGGAGGGACTTCAATGCCATGGAGTCCACCTTCCAAAGCAGCCATTTTCTCCCGGTGAAGTGATCTCTGTTGACTGGAGATCAGTTGCAACAGTGGGAGCTCTCCAGCCACCACCTGGAGACTGGCAACACTAGTGATCACATTAGTGATCACACGGAGGTCAGGGTTACATATAAAAGATCCTTTTATATGCAAATAATTGATCTCATCTTGGAAACCATAACATGCACCATTTGTCAAAAAACCCACATCTATGAAAATTATGTATCTATAAAATGTAGATTGACATTTTGCATAATGTATTTTGAAGTATTTGCTGCTTTTTCTTTTACACCCTGGGCAGTCATATTTTTTCCAGCTTTTCAGCTGTGAATCACAATGACACTTATATGAAACTTCTGTGGGTCAGAGAAGAGAGGAAGTGGAAACCAGTAAAAAAATAAATCCATGTAATTTTTGGGCTACTGCAGTATGGAATATTTGCCACCAGATATGTCTTATTTTTTCTCTCTTTTTTACATTGGGAGATACACTGATGGCTTTTCAAGATGGATTTTCAGTAAATTATTCAGATTGATCTTCAGCAATTGCAACGTTATGTAGTCTTCCCACTATGCTAAGTTTGTGATGTTCTTTCTGAGTGCCAACTCGATGAAAGCTTCTAACTTTCTTGGGCTCACAGTTTTAAGCAAACCCAAAGAGGGGAATTGCTGTTGTTTCAAACTGCAGGAAGAGTGATTCAAAGCCGAGACTCACGGAATTGAAAGGCACCCTCAAGGGTCTAATAGTTCAACTTCCTTGTATTGAGACAGAATGCATTATATACCTAAACCACCCGCACAGATGTTTATCACGGCTTTGAAAAATGGTAGGAATTTCCTCAATTTCTCTGTTTCTCTCCTCCGCCCACCCCAATTGCTCCCCCATTTTTATACCAAACATGTTCATGTTTTGCCTAAATGTATGTACATCATACAGTTTCAGAAACAGAAGCTAGGGTTAGAATTATACATACTTACGGACCTCCTTTTGGGAAAGTATCCTTATCCTTGCAAACATTGCAGCTTTGCAGAACTCTGTACAGAAGAGCATGAGAGTGGGAAGGATGATATGTATTGATTGTCTAATCTGATAGCCATGTACTTTATGCAACAGTTTGGGTCCTTTTTAATTACCTTCTGATTTTGATTTTACTTCATGTACTTTGTGAGCAAAGTGATGGTTTTAATGGGTTGTAATAATTTTTTGTATGTGTAGTGTGTCTTTCTTTATATTTGCAGCTGCCCTTGAAGATGATGATGTCAAAAGATGTTTGGCGTTTTCCCGTTGACATTTTCCACTTGGCTCTGGTTTGAAGTTCAGCTTCCCTTCTGTCCTGTGGTTTTCAGTACTGCCTTCTTTTCCTTTTTGTGGTCTGAGGCAGGCTTTCTATAGATAAACCCAGTTCTCTCTCTAGGTACTGAAATTTTCCTTTAACTTCTTACAATTTTCCCAATACATTCAAGAAAATTTTTATAGCAACATTTGTCACCAACAAAGCAAACTTATTTCCAGGACTGTTGGACGAGCCAGCACTGTTAGAAAGTCCCCTTCACAAAAGAGCAAGAAAAATATATCAGCATGTTGAATCTCAGGGAATGGGCAGGGCCAGGTGGAACTTTTGCCCTGCAAGGCTTCTGATTGGCCTTTGCAGTTTTGATTGGCTGTGCAGTTTTTTTGAAAATGTTGCTCGGGCAGCAACTGCCATGACAGCACAAGGCTTTTCAATGAAGAAGAAGAAGAAGAAGAAGAAGAAGAAGAAGAAGAAGAAGAAGAAGAAGAGGAGGAGGAGGAGGAGGAGGAGGAGATTGGATTTATACCCCACCCTTTACTTGGAATCTCTCCCCATAACAGATGCCCTGTGAGGTAGGTGAGGCTGAGAGAGCTCTTTCAATAAGTGTTCTTGAGAGAACAGCTCTGAGAGAACTGTGGCGTGCCTGAGATCATGCAGCATGTGGAAGAGTGGGGAATCAAACCTGGTTCTCCCAGATTAGAGTCCGCCCTCCTAACCACTAGACTAAACTGGCTCTGTCACACTGTGTGGGACTGAAGGCAAGCTGTGGCAGCTAATGTGTGGATGGCTGCACCTCCTGCAGCTGCTATTTTTGGCAGCCATGCTGAGTCAGAATTCCAAAGGTTGCCCACAGACTCAAAAAGGTTGGGGACCTGTGTTGAATCTGTTCTGGTGTTACAAAACCATTGCACCAACTGCGTGCTACTGATGGCATAGGGTCCTCACCCTTACTGAGTGACGGCCACTTTGGAATTTTGATAAAGGGTAGCGGGCACCACCATGATAAGGTTTCTGTAGGGGGCTGTGAGCACAGACAGGAGAAGCAACCTGAGGGGGATTTGTCTATGGTTTATGAGGCAGGTTTTCCCACCTTCACCAAGAATGGCATAGGAGACATGGGAGTTTCAAACTGTGTCCTTTACTTGCCTTCCTCACTACACTGTTGTGGCCTATCCGGGAGCCAGCTACTTATGCCACGTCCAGGTCCTCTCTGACCACCATCTCCATCCTAGTTCAGCCCCAGGTTTCTCCAGGCCAACTCTTTTTAAGACCCACCCCAAGAGCTGGATCTGCCTTTGAGGAATGGGCCACTCCCCACCCTACCTGCCTAATCCCTGCCATAGGCGAAGCAGGGCCAAGCAGGGTACCGTCTCCTCCCAGCCAGCACTGCCCTAGCCAACTCCTGACTGGCCAAACTCTCTCTGCTGGCACTTGGACCAGGAAAGGCAATGCTTGATCCTCCTGAGGATGTGGCAATTCACCGAGGACTGACAGCTCCTCTGCCAAGGGCACAGCCCTTACTTAGCCAATGAGGGTCCTCCTTTCCACAGTGGCCATCACAAAATGTTTAAGGGTTCCAAGCCATGCATCCTCCAGCATTGGGGGTCGTAGGTTTCCGATGGAGCACCTCTTGCTCCAGTGAGGTAGAGGAAATCCCTAACTGGACTTTTGTTTGGGAGAAGAGGTACTCTGGGAAGAAGCCAGTCAGTGCCAGGAAACACACAGAGGACACAAGGCATCCATAGGGGCCATGTTGGAGTTAACTGCACTATCATAACCTCTAGATGGTTGGGACACCTTTCAGTTTACTGTACCTCACAATGTGGTTGTGGGGACAAAATGGTAGAAGGGAGAAGAAGAAGAAGAAGAGAAGAAGAGATTGGATTTATACCCCGCCCTTCACTTGGAGTCTCAGAGCGGCTTACAAACTCCTCTCCCTTCCCCTCCCCACAACAGACACCCTGTGAGGTGGGTGGGGCTGAGAGAACTCTGACACAAACTGCTCTTTTTCAAGGACAGCTGTGCCAGAGCTTGCGACTGACCCAAGGTCACATCAGCTGGTGCAAGTGGAGGAGTGGGGAATCAAACCCGGTTCTCCCAGATTAGAGTCCGCATACTTAACCACGTGTATCACACTGAGCGCAAGGGGAGAATTGGGGTAGAGTTGGAGAGATTGCTAGGTGAGGAGGGAAACAGTCCGAATTCTGTACTTATTGTGAGTTTGCCCCATTGTATCAACAACTGAGACAGTGTAAGAAACCATGGGAATCAATGGAGATCTCCATGTGACTGCCAGCAACCGCTCCCCACTACTCCAGCCACATCAGAGAAGCAAACTCTGAGCACACAAGTGGAGATCTGGGACTCCAAGTACAAGGAATTCTACATGAATAAACTTGGTGTTGGGACTCTCCATGTAGTACTTCTGGGCATCCACTATTCCTTGGCCTTCAAAGCACACCAGTACGCTGAGCATTCAGATGCAGTATTTCCCCTCCCCATGTAACATGGGGAAATTGCATACTTGCTGAACATACTTGCTGCACCACCTATGAGAATGCCCTGTCTCTGGTTGTCTCCCACCTCACTTCTGTTGGTGGGGTACAGAGAGGTTAAGACAGGGACACTGTTGCAGGAGCTACTGGTATTATATCAGCTTTGGCTTCTAATTAAGTTCTTGCATTGAGAGAGCATAATACTGGAGTAGCAATCGCTAGCATCATGGGACCATAGCAATAGCATGCCCACCATATTTTCTCTACTTATCTAAGGCTTTGGAGATATCACCATGGTATCAATAGCCTTAAGCAAAAAACTACATTTTTTGGGGAAAAAACTAAGACAATGATCACTATCAATGAAAAGAGAGGAGTTATTGAGAAAGTGTGAGGGAATGCACAGTATTCATGAGAAGGGAAATGGTTTAAATATCTGTGGTTGCAAGTATGTCAGTTACGTGCTGGGATTGTATTACCACAACAGAGGCCTTGTGAGAAAGGAGCGTTTGTGGATGCGTCCTGTTGTGAAGTTTATGCAATCCAAGGGAAAGTTAGCATCATTATACTGCACCTGCAGGACTATGCGACATGCTGTTTCCTTTTGTATACTTCCATGCATTTTATTTCTTGAAATGGTCTCTGACTTCTGCCTGATTGGGGTTCAGGATTTGTGTTTGATGCTCTGGTTAGACATTTACAGAACTGTCCTAAACAGAGTTATACCCTTCTAAATCCCTAGGCATATTACAGTGCAAGCCTAACAGCACGTTCCTGGGAACAAGCCCTATTGAATAAAATTGGATTTGCTTCTGCATAGATCTGTGTAGGATTGCTCTCTAAGGTCTACTCAGAATTCTACGCAGGTCTTTTCAGGCTGCGTTCACACACAGTAAACATCCCACTTTCAATCCACTTTCAGTGCACTTTCCAACTGGATTTTGCCAGTTCACACAGTAAAATCCAGTTGGAAAGTACACTGAGACCAATTCCACACAAGAGCTGCACCGTGGTTGCGCCTCCCTTTGCCCCGCTTCTATCGGTCAATTTCCCACTCGAAGCCGTGCGGCCGCATTTTGACCTGCAGCTTTGCCCGATTTCCCCCGTGGTTTCGTGATCCTCAAAAAACAGGATCACGAAACCACAGGGAAAACCGGGCGAAGCCACGGGTCAAAATGCGGCCGCGTAGCTTTGAGTGGGAAATTGACCAATAGAAGCGGGGCAAAGGGAGGCGCAACCGCAGTGCAGCTCTTGTGTGAAATCGGTCTTAAAGTGGATTGAAAATGGATTATTTAGTGTATGTGACTGCAGCCTCAGTGGGGTTTACTCCCATGAAAGTGTTCTTAGGATGGCTCTGTTATTTATCTATGGGAGTCCACTGGCACCTTAAAGACTAACAACATTTATTCCAGCATAAGCTTTCATGTTACTTCATCAGAGCATGAGATTTATGGCCACAAAGTACCATCATAAAATGGCCTTATGAGATGCTATCGCCATCTACATACAACAGCACTTTATATATAAATTTGACTGTCTGAATTTTATACCATTGCATTGTTTAATGCATCTATGTTTTATTGTATTTATCGTATTGTATTTTAATTTGTTGTGAACCACCCTGAGCTTGCCCATGCGGGGAGGGCGGAATATAAATCGAACAAATAAATAAAATAAATTGTGGGGTAGTCTACCATAGAGTTTTTGGTGAAGCCTAGAGCTGTTCATGATGAGGTGACATCACTTCCAGTTATGCAGTTTGAAGTGATGTTGTGGTGCTGTTGGCCACAATTTGGGTAAGCCCCACCCTCCCCATTCTTCTAAGGGTTGCCAGCTGTTGGCTGACAGCCCTATGGGCCTTAACCTGCAAACGAGCATAAGACAGGAGCCATTGTCTAACATGTTTTTTTTCCTGGTGCAGGCCTATGGCTTGATCCTGCACTATGCTACTGCAGAGCAATGAATTTCTGCAGATGGTGTCAAGGAGCAAACCAGCATGAATGGCTGTTTTTCATTTTTGCCTTTTCTCCCTAGCATTAAAAATGGGTGGCTGCTATTCATGCAAGCTGTGGAACATAAGACTCTTACAAAGGGCTGGACCAAAATCCAGAGTCCCAAGTTTCAAATTCCTTTGCAAATTTGGAATGCAACTTTGGTGCCTTCATTTCTAAAAGTTCATGCATATTTTGATGAACCTGAGCTGAATTTTCTCTCTGTGAAGTTTTACAGATGAAGTCAGTTTTCTATGGTTTGGGGTTTTGCTGCATACATTTTTCACAGCTCTGCTTAAATACTTGCTTCTCATGATGTCATTGGTGAAAGGGGGGAAAACCAGAATGTAAACATCTGTTTTTTATAAACCAATTGCAGGCTTTAGAACTTCATCAGAATAAAAGAAGGTTCTTACATGATTAATTTTCCAGTGCCAACGTGATGAGCCTTGGAGTACTGGAGCTAATTATTAGTTTAAAGGTGGTGGATTGAAAAGCAGCATTGGGACTTCAATTTGTTGATTTCTCATAAATTACCATAAGTGCTGTAGCTTCCTTGCTACATTTATAATTGGATGGGTAAACAACAGGGCTTAGTTTGACTTCTGGATTTAGGGTTGGATCCTACTCTCCCTTTTTGCTCAGGGAAGAGTGGTGGTCTTCACAGATTCTTCCTGTCATTATATCCCCCCCAACTTTGGCCCTCATGATGTTCCTGGGGGTCTACTGACCCATGGGGGAACAATTTTGGTGGGTATAGAAGACTGCAGCAGGAAGGAGATGGCAAGAAACTTGCCATTTGCACTGCATAGGGTCCAAGCCAAGCCTGTGTGTGTTCTGATTCTGTTTTGTGTATAGCCTGTTTGTTCATAATGATTCAAGAGGGGGTATTATATTTGTAGTGCCCGTAATTGCTTGGACTGAGCTGATCATTGCCTTGTTTGTTTTTATGCTGTTGCTTTTTATGATGATGTTCTATGGTTATGTTTCATGCTGGAATGTTATGGAAAGGCGGGATGTAAGCATTTAAAAATAAAAACCAGATTGTAACATTGATAAAGTCCAAAGTAGGAGACAGTGCCACTCAACTGTTCACTACAGTACACAGGCATCCTGGTCCCCTTCCCTAAGAAAACTTTGGTGTGGTTTTGTCTCTGGTCTGCTGGGATGTGCCCAGCATTAAAGAGGCAGTCCAAATGTAGGCTGCTTATCCCTGCCTGCTGTATTTCTCACTGCCACTTGTTGACTACTCATGGTCCAGAGCACCAGGCTTGTCATTTACCTGTCCATGGTGAGTAAACCCCATTCCCTTGGCCCCAATCTTCCTCCTTTGAGAAACTGAAGAGAGACAAAAATGGCTGGAAAATAGCCTCCACAGTGAAGCTCAAAGAATTTCCCCATGTATCTATGGTCTTTACCACAGATACTAGGGGAAATCCCTAGAATATTACCCAGAAGCAACATCACATCTTTTCCAAAATCCACTCTATCCAGGAACTGCCTTCAAAATCTCCCAGCATTTTCCAAGGCAGTGCTGGCAACCTTAAGAGAAACAACATGCATACAAGAATGGAAGGTTACATCTAGCAATAACAACAACAACAACAACAAAGAAAGGTAGCATGACAGGAGAAGTAGCATGGCAAAGCAAAAAACAAAAAAGGGGACCCTCCCCCCCAAAAAGATATGCTAGCTTATTATGGCTCAATGCCGCTCAGTCTCAAAAGTACATCATCTTTGGGGCAAACCTGAAGAAGATCCATTTCCTGTTTGAAACACACTGCATCCTAATAAAGTAGTTTTTTAGAGCACCACTTGGAGGTTTCCTGCTTCTTTTCCAGTTATTTCCGATATCTAGAAATGGCAGCTGATAAAGGGGTTCAGCGCTCACATGGTTGCCTGTGCTGCTTTGAGGGGAAAGGGGTCGGAAGGGGAAGTTTTTTCCTTGAAATACTTGCAAAATACAAGCCAAAACTTGTATGGGAGAAACAGTAGAGCCCCTGGTTCTTCCCAGCTTTCTGGCTGCATCTCCTTCGGCTGTCTCAGAGACAGAGAGCCACAGAGAGTGATACCGCAAAAGCTATGCAGCTTTTATGTTCCATTGATTTTAATGGAATTTAGAGTTGACGCAATCCTCTCCTATTGCAAACAGTAGGACATAAAAGTGCTATGGGTGGTGGTGTTGCTGGATCATGCGCCGCGGCTCCATCTGGAGTCCATAAAAGTGATCGCTTTAACGTATGTTGTACCGCACATGTGCAATTGATAAGTGGTAAAATCCTGCTTACAGCATGATATGTTGACAGAGGCAACCAAAGCCGGCATTGTGGTGTTTTTAATTTTTTTTGTTACTTGTCTATGTTATTTACAGTCTGCCTGTCTCATTGGGACTCAAGGAGGATTACACAGAGTGGGTCAATATAAGCAACAGGATGGGACATTCAGTAAACAATGCTCGACTCGCTTGGTGGCAAAATATCTTTCGACAGTGCTATTTTTAAAGCGACTTTGAAATGTTATAAGTACCTTTTGTATACAATTTAAAAATTTTAAAACTAATTTCCATAATATCATGGGATTTTATAGAATTCATTGAAGTTTATAAAATGTAGTCTGATATTACTGATCGAGAGCATGTTTATTAGCTTTTATTGTAAAGACGTTCTGCCTAAATTTCTTGTAATTTTATGTAATGCGTTTTATAGTTGTTGTTTGCATGTTTGCCTTAAGACCTTGGGTCAATGAAGCTAATAAATGAAATGGAAAATGGAGTAAACAATGCAATAGGATCTGGGTTGTAGAACCAACCAGAAATCTAAAAAAAACAGAACTGAAGCAAAGCGTTAACACGACACAGTAAATGATGCAAAATTACATAATTGGATCCAATTTACAGTGAACGATGCACACTAGTATGGACTACAGTCTCTAATAGTTTGTCCCAGTAGCTTTGTGTAGTGCTTATCAGGGCTATTTTTGGGCAGGAACGCACAGGAACGGAGTTCCGGCTGGCTCCTGAGTTGGCCACGCCCAGCAGGAACTCGTTAGCATAATAGGACACACCCAAGAGCAGAAACTCATTAGGATATTAGGTCACACCCCTGACAGCACAGCTCATTAGCATATTAGGCCGCACCCTTGTGTTAACAGAAGTGTGGTCATCCAGCCATTATGCTAATGAGTTCCTGCTGGGCTTTTTCTACAAAAAAAGCCCTGGTGCTTATAGTGTTGGACCAGGACCTGAGACAACTGGGTTCAAATCCCTGCTCTGCCAGAGAAGCTCACCTTGGCAGCTCACCTTGTGTTTGTTGTAAAATAGTCAAAAAGTGTTTAATACTTAGACTATTAAAGGATCTTGCTCTATTGGAAAGAAGAGATTTCTTTGCTTTTAAAAAACCTTTATTCTAAGGGTAAAGGGTTCACGGGATTACTACAAATTAACATAACACTAAGAGCTACATTTCTAAGCTGCCTATAGTCAAAACAAGCACACACAGAATGGAGATTCTCTCCTTCTTCTTGACCCCTAGAAAGGAAGTCACCTGAAACAAATGACCAAACTGTGGCTCAGTAGAAGCTACTTTTCCCAGGCTAATTCCCCATTGGCTCAGTGCCAGGTATCCCTTCCAGGTCAGTCTAAACAATAGCAAACTAGGAATACAAGTTAACCCTATAATGACTGAATCATCAGACCTTGTAAACACATACATTTCCAACAGTGTTGTCATCCTCTCTTGCCTTAATCCTACCCCATTCAAGACAAAAACAGGATATAAATTGAAAGCAAAGGAAAAAAAGAAGAAGCACTCTATTCCAGGACGTGAGCTCACCCCAGAGTAGTTGGACTATCTGTATAGAATCAGTGTTGCCTGTGGAATATATATCTCCCTCCCATATGACTGACCAGTTTCCCTCTGTCCTGTGAGACAATGGCTGCCATCTTTTCTGGGAGTAGGCCCTATTGAATAACATGGGACTGAGCCAGTGCCAACATACTCTGAGGTGGGGCAGCTCCTAGGTCCAGGCATTCTGGCAGGGCTCAGTCTTGTTGATCCCCCCCCCACACACACACATGTGCCTCCCTCACCACTGGTCCATGTGCCCTTCCCTACCCATTCAGTTATAAGCACTCCATCACCCATGCTTCCAGGTTACCTACCCCACTTTGAGGACTTGGGGTGGACATTAATATCCAAACTGGACAAATCCCCAAATAAAATACTTATTAAATCAATAAAAGAAAGCACCAGAATTGTACTATGTGATAATAACCATTAAAAGCCAGTTCAAATACAGATTTTCTTCTGGAAAATCGTCATACTTGGACTCTTTTGGGGGATTTCCAGGCACATTCCTTATCAGTCAAGTCTAGCAAGAGATGCCTTCTAGAAACTGAAGGTTGTTTTATCCTTTTAGAGAACGAACAGCCTCTCTGCCACTTCACTCAGTCCTTGTTTGTTGCGGTACCAAGTGCATAGCCAGAATCAATTGAGCTCACAGTGGATGTCTCACTCAGCGAGGTTCTGGCAGCACTCACAAATGGGAACTTCTGTCATTAATAAAAATCATGAATATGTGATGTTTCATGTGCCATACTTGAAACACTGATGCATGGAAAAATCTTCTTCACTACTTGGCAGAATTATGCAGATGAAAGGCAAACCAAGTGGTTACAGGCACTGGTTACCATTTTGTAAATCCTCCATGAAAAATCCCTAAGACGGAGAGAATGAGACAGGCATTATTTGACTGTCAGTACATTTCTGAACTACTTGGCGTGGGCTAGTTTAAGATCCAATATGTGCAATTGTTGACCTTTAAAAGGGATGGGGGACAGAGAGAAAGCAAGCTACCATATCAGTGTCCATCTCCTATGTTATGCCCTGTGTGTGAAGATGTAGAGGAGTATTTGTCCGCCACACAAACAGGACTGCTGGCTCAGAAAGTATACAAAAAGGGCCTCAGTGGTAAAGAAGAGGTATTTCGAACATGTTCAGGGGTAACTTCTTCATTATTCTTTTGTTCCATAAATTGAAACAGATTCTGAGACTAAGCCTTGGTGAACCTTGGCACAAACTGGGCCCTAAAATGGCCGTAGTAGAGGTTCTTTTGTGATGCTACTTTAACCCATGTGCAGCGAATAACCATAGATTTGGGTTCATTTCAGCCAGATTTCAGGCCATGTTTTGACTGAGACAGTCCTGAACACTCTGGTGGGTGATCTTTGCTGGGAGAAGGACAGTAATTGCTTCAGTAATACAAAGGAGAGTGCTATTCATACGTTCACCTTTCTAAATCCATTGGTATCAATGGGCTTAAAAGGGTGTAGCTCTGTTTAGGGACTGCTAGTCTACTAATAATACTAGATCTTTCAGCAGCATTTGAAACTATCATCCCAAAGCATTCTTCTAGGCATCTTTCAGGGTTAGATGCTGGAGGTACAATTTTATGGTTGTTGTGGAGGGGGCATAGCTCGATCTCTTCTGCTTCTGTTAGGTCCCTACCGTTTTTGTCCTTTATCATGGCCATCTTTGCATGGAACGCTCCCTTGATTTCTCCAATTTTCTTGAAGAGATCTCTAGTCCTTCCCATTCTATTGTTTTCTTCTATTACTTTGCACTGTTCATTCAGGAAGGCCTCCTTATCTCTCCTTGCTGTTCTCTGGAAATCTGCGTTCAGTTGGGTAAATCTTTCCTTTTCGCCTTTGCCTTTCGCTTTCCTTCTTTCCTCTGCTATTTGTAAAGCCTCATCAGAAAGCCACTTTGCTTTCTTGCATTTCTTTTTCTTTGGGATGGTGGTGATTGCTGCCTCCTGTACAATGTCACGAACCTCCGTCCATAGTTCTTCAGGCACTCTATCTATCAAATCTAGACCCTTGAATCTATTCTTCACCTCTACTGTATATTCATCAGGGATGCAATCTAGGTCAAACCTGAATGGCCTAGTGGTTGTCCCAATTTTCTTCTGTTTAAGTCTGAATTTTTCAATGAGTAGCTCATGATCTGAGCCACAGTCAGCTCCAGGTCTTGTTTTTACTGACTGGATAGAGCTTCTCCATCTTTGACTGCAAATTATATAGTCAATCTGATTTCGGACTGCTAGTCTCCTAATAATACTAGAACTTTCAGCAGCATTTGAAACTATCATCCCAAAGCATTTTTCTAGGCATCTTTCAGGGTTAGGTGCTGGAGGTACAATTTTATGGTTGTTGCGGAGGGGGCATAGCTCGATGGTAGGGTGTCTGCTTGGCATGCAGAAGGTCCCAAGTTCAATCCTCAGCCTCTACAGTTTATTTATTAATTTATTATTATATTTCTACCCCGCCCTCCCCGCTAACGGGCTCAGAGCGGCTTAGAAAAAGGGCACCATGTGCCAATATAAAACAGTAAAACAAGTTAAAACAATATAAAACAGTAAAACAAGTTTAAAGTACCTAGTAGCAGGTGATGTGAAAGACCTCTGCCGGAGACCCTGGAGAGCTGCTGCCAGTCTGAGTAGACATCACGGACCTTGATGGACCAGTGGTCTGGTTCAGTATAAGGCAGCTTCATGTCTGTCTGTTTCTGTCTCTGTCTGTCTATATCTATCTATCTATCTATCTATCTATCTATCTATCTATCTATCCATCCATCCATCCATCCATCCATCCATCTATCTATCGCACTTACATCCCACCCTATCCCATGATGGGCTCAGGGTGGCTCACAACAAAAATAAAACAATAAATATACAATCAAAATCAAATTAAATAAAACCAGAATGACTACAGAAAATAAACAGTCCAGAGCAGCCGAATAAACTTCTTGTTAGGAGTTAGTAGGATAATAGGCATCTCTAGGCCTACTATGGGCAGGGGAAGCAGGTCTAACCCTGGCCTATACTGATATGTCCATATACTGATCCTTCCTAAAGGGAAAGTCCCAGAATGTGCTGCTGGGAGAATTATTCCTTTCTATAGCTTTTATCCTGGGAGTTCTCATTGCTGACCATAGAGAACGGGAGATTCCTAGAGTATCATCCCTCACTTCCAGGTTCTGAAGCAATCCCCCCCCACTTTTGCCCATGACACTGGTATGCAAGTGAGCCCAAACTGCTGGCTGGGTGTGGTGCTGGGGCCAATTGCTTCCCTGACAATTCTCACCCTTTGGCACCCTAAACAATAGATTAAGTGGTATAGTGGTTAAGAGTGCGGACTCTAATCTGGGAGAACCGGGTTTGATTCCCCACTCCTCCACATACAGCTGCTGGTGTTACCTTGGGTCAGTTACATGTTCTCTCAGAGCTGTTCTGGAAAAAGCAGTTCTCAAGAGAGCTCTCTCGGCCCCACCTTCTTCACAGGGTGCCTGTTGTGGGGAGGGGAAGGGATTGTAAACCGCTCTGAGACTCCTTCAGGTAGTGAAGGGCGGGGTACAAATCCAGTCTCCTCCTCCTGGCTGCCTAGTAGGTGGGCCACCCCTGTGGAACTGACTCTTCTTCTGGAACCTTAGGTTCAAACTACACATATTGATTTGTAACATATAGTATCTGTGTACAATAACATGACTTTGACTGAAATGATCAGACATCAGGTGAAGAAGGACTAATTTCCCAACTGTGGGGGAACCCAATTTGGATTGGGACCTTGGCGCAGGGGAAAGAAGGGGCTGCACATGTAGCCCACATGCAGCCCAAGAGGCAAATAATACCACCCCTAGGGGACATTTCAGGTTGGAAAAATGGCACAGCAGCAGGGGTCATTTCCTGCAGGAGCGCACAGGAGCGGAGCTCCGGCAGTAAAGAGCCCAGGGGGCGGGCACATGCAACAAGCACCACCCCCTGCTCCCAGCTGCCCTCAGTCAAAGCAAGAAGCAGGCAGGTAAGCTGCAGAGTCGTCGTCCCCCCCGGGCCCAAAACAGTCCAGTGGCACCTTTAAGACCAAATTTTATTCAGGTACAAGCTTTCCCTCCCCTGCCAGGACAGATCTGCATGTCCCCCCCCCCCAATAGCTAGCAATCCAAAAAAGTCCAGTGGAGCCTGAGCAGTGGGTGTTGCCTTCTGACACACTTCCGGTGATGTCAGGGGGTGTGGCATATGCAAATAAGTTATGCTAATGAGTTATGCTAATGAGCTCCTGCACCTCTTTTTCTACGAAATGACTCCTGCACAGCCGGGAGGCTGAATCCCCTTTTGCCCTCATGGTGTGATCCTGATAGCAGCTGGCAGTTCACTCACTTGGAAAAGGTGTTCCCTTGCACCTGATGTCTGATTGTCTCAGTCAAAGTCATACTGGGGGAATCCAGAAACTACATCGTAACAAATCCTACCATGTAATTTAACCATCTGGTAGCACCTGTAACTGGGACTGATTCTCTAGTTTCATCCACCCACTGGATGAAGACCACTTTTGTCCTTGCCTCGATAACTTCAGGATTGCGCTACTGTACTGTACTCTTCATGGAACTGACATCTTTTCTTTTAATAAATGTGAATAAGAGTGAGCATGAGAGTGAGACAGCTGTGCTGCCACTGGCGCCTATGCTGGTTTTGAGCTTGAAAGCCCTGGCATATCCCAATACCTGATGTAAACTTTCTCTCTCTTTCAGGTCATCTGCCAGTGGCCCTTGCTTTGGTTAGAATTGCAAGTCAACACCAGATTGACCGGGTTTTCAGCAGGTGCTCCAACAATTTGGGTTGTTTCCTCCTGCTAGATCGTCATTTTGCTATTTTGCCAGTTAGGAGGCAAAGACTTTCCTCATCTTTCGGGCTTTTGGTGATGCAATCTGAGTTGTGTAATTTGCTGTCTACTGGAACAGATAACTTGTTTGACATGGGTTATGTTGTGTATGAAATGGAATGTATAAATGTATAGAGCTTGAGTCTGACAGAGGTATTGTAAACTGACCTATCAGAACAAAGGAAGTCCTGGAGGGAAGCCAAGTGATTGGCCTTTATGTACAGTATGTGATTGGACCTTAGCTGACATGTGGGCGTGACTTGCCAAGCCCGGACAGTTTAAAAAGGAGCCTGTTGCTCCATTGTTTGTCTCGTTCTGGTTCTTCTGACTTCGTGTCCAAATAAAGCTGTTATCACTGTTCACCTGCTGCCTCGAGTCTCGTATCTAACAGGTTATCTTCCTCATTTTAACTCTGTTTTCACTGGTTTGAATGGCTTTGTAAAGGGCTTTGAATGGCTGGATGTTAAAAGTAGAGAAACTCAGCAAATAACTAATGGCATGGTTGTTTAGTGCTGCTTGTGTGTGTGTTTACCCTACGGTTCCGAAATTGGGGAATGGTCAAAATGTAGGACTGAGCTCAGGAGAGTGTGGATGCTTTTATAATGAGATACTCTTCAGTAGAGAGTCTTCTGGAGCACTTCCTTCTCCAAGGAGGTGGGGGCATTTGCAGAAAAGCAGGATTTCACATCTCAAACTGACCCTTTGCCTGTCAATGCTGACATGTATTCAGCAGTTGCGAAAAATAAAATAAAATTTGCAGTAAACGTGTTGGCTGAGTTGCCAACCTCCAGGTGGGTCCTGGAGATCTCCCACTACACTATGACAACTGATCTCCAGACATCCAAGATCAATTTTCCTTGGAGAAAACGACAGCTTTGGAGGGTGGACTCTATGGCATTGTACCTTACAGAGGTCCTTCCCCTCCCCAAACCCGGCCCTCCCCAGGCTCCTGGTATTTCCCAACCCAGAGCTGGCGACCTCATGTGTTGAATATCTGTTGCCCACCAGGTCTGCCTCAGCACTGATTGACCACTTGTGATCACTGGCAATTTATAACCTCTAATCGCACCTGAAGTGACTTCTGCCCTGGAATATCGCGGTGGGGCAGTGGAGGGATGTCTATGCCTGGAGGCAGACGGGGCTAGATCCCCTCTCTTACTAAAAGAAGACCGTCTCAAGAACAGGAGTGGGGGTGAGGGAAAATCACCCCTCCCCATCTCTGTGCGCCACAAATCACCCCTGCGCCTGTTTTCATCGCTCCACCTGAAAGCGTTTAGCCCCGAGTGATATTTTTCCCTTTTGTGCGTGTGGCACTCGAGTGACCTCAAATACCTTTTTTAGCGAGTCATCCTCGACGGGGGCCTCCCTCGGAGGCAAAGGTGGGGAAGGCGGGCCGGCCAATGAGCATCCCCTCCTTGCGCGCTCGGCGGCGGCGGCGAGAAGCGGCCGTCTCCAGCCAAAGACTCCCACCGGCAGCCGAACTTTGGAGAGCCTCGCGGGCCGCCTCTTGCCAAGGAATTCCGAGGCGGCAGGAGCGGCAGCTGCTGGCTGCGCGGGGGACATGAATGGGACTCTCCCCCCCCCTCTTCCCCGGGCGAGAGGCTGCCAGACTCTCTCCGACCAGTAGGCTGGGGAAGGGAAGGAGGACCAGCCCGCGAGTCGACTTGGAGGCAAAAGCGCGGCTCCCCCGTTGCCTCCTTTCTGCCGCCCTCGGGAGAGCCGCCGGGGAGAGCCGATTGCGGGCGGGGAGCGGGGAAAGGACAGATGCGCTTTTCGGTCGCCGGGCTGGGTCCTTTTGTGATGCTTAGTTGAGGGAACTGAGCAGGGCTACCTCGGGTACCAGAGGGGAGGAGAAGGTGGTGGTGGGGGGGATGAGTTCCTGCAGGAAGGGCCCTCTGTGGGCCGTGGGCTTGTGCACCTCACTCGCGTGGGCTCTCCTTTGCGGTCCTTGCCGCGCCCAAGGGGTGGCTTCGCCTCCGGAGCCCCGGCCGGCTGCCGAGGAGATCCCCGAAGGAGCGTCCACCTTGGCCTTTGTCTTTGACGTGACCGGCTCGATGTATGACGACTTGGTGCAGGTCATCGAGGGCGCCTCGAAGATCCTGGAGACCTCGTTGAAGAGACCCAAGAGGCCGCTCTTCAACTTCGCCCTGGTCCCCTTCCACGATCCAGGTAATCGAATGGGGTTCTTCAAAGTCCTGTGCGTGTCGGGCACGTGTGAATATACCGAGGGGTGCGCAGATGCGGGACGACTGGGTATGTTTGGGATCCTCTGGTGGTGAATCGAGACGAAATAGGGTAATAGCACCCATTTCTTTTCTGAATTAAAATGGAACATATGTGGGGCTTACAGCCCCAAAGTGACAAAATAAGGCATGCCCAGAACACTGACTTACACAGAGACACAGCAGCCAACTCCAGGTAGTCCATCTCTGCACCCAATGGAATTGTCTGCTCTCATAAGAGGCCGACTGGGAGAGGGCGTGCCCAGATATTTGCAGGAGGCTTGATTTCATTAATTAATTTTTGGTTCTCAGTCCATTAGTGTGCCTTTTGGCACCAAGTTAGTGGGATGATTGTTCTGGAAGTTTGGAAGCCAACATCTTCTGTGAAGTGTCTGCGACTTCATTTTCATAGAATTTCCTTCCGGAACAAATTGTGAATCGCAAGCTGTGTCTTCTTTAACCCATCCTGTGCGCTCACTGCGAGCTCTGCCTGCCTGCGATGCTCATTCCCACAAAAAGAATGGCTAGGCACCATTTCAACAAATGTTTCTGATGTTTTCTCCTAAACCCAAATGCTTTTCTCCTCCTCACTGAAAGCTGCTTGCATTCCTTTTCCAGCAAAGGTAATAACAGGGGACCCTGCAGAGTCATTATGCACACATCCTCCCAAAATTGTGACCTCTGACCTTCTCCGGTACGGGGCTCGCTGTTTTGTTGCATTGCCCGTCTTGGGATACAATGCAGATTTTATTGCTGTGGGCTTCAGTTTTGTTTCTTCTCCTCATTCTCCTTCCTGCATTCCTCTTTCACCCTCTGCTCTTTATATACATATTCTTCCTGTTTCCTCTCCCACCCCCTAGCATCTGTTTTCTATCCCCTTTCTTAGGACTTTCTCCTCTTCCATTGTCAAAAATCCTCTAAATGACCCCCCCCCCCAGGATATAGAAAGCTTGATGCCCTGGGCTGGGGCATGTGGCGGTCTAAACTACAGAGATCTGTTCAAATTAAACACTTAAAGCCTGTTTAAAAATGAGACATTCCTGCAGCCCGTGTCACCTGAGACAGTACAATGCAAACATCTGGAATTCACTTGCCTTGGGGGACTGATGAATCCAGTTGCTTCCAGCAATGCCTGTATGGTAAGCATTGTGTCACTCAAAAGAACTGGCTACTTAAATGAAAAATATCCCCCCCTGTATTTATTAAGGTGATTGATTGGAGACATTGCAGTTGCTCAGTTCTTCTCAGTAACCACATTGTTACCGGAACCTCGATGTAATACCTCTTTAAGCCACTGAAGTGAAGTAACTTACGCTTTGATAAAGAAAAGTTATCACTCATTGCTTGAAGGGGAAGTTGAAATCAGTGTTTTTCTTTTAGGATGGTGACAGGCCAGAACCCAATGAGCTCCAGAAACAAATGAAAGCCTGACCTACCCTAACTCTGCCAATTAGTCAGAACGTGTTTGAGATGCAGAGAATTGTTCACTGTATGGCAGAGAATGACCCTGGCCCTACAACATGACCAACAGCCTTGTCCAAAGCAGAGTTGCAGTCTTCTAAGCCCATTTGGGCTTAAGAGGATGCCACTCTGCTAAAGGATTGCACTGTAACTGACTTTCTGTTCTGTGTCAATGGCTTTCCCAGTGTTTGGACTTTATAACAAACCGTTCTTCAACCTTATGTTTGTACGTCAGAAACTTCAGTCTTGACCATGAATCTCATGGCCTAGAACCTATCCTAGAGAGCCACCTGGGACCGGGGCTGTACCTGTCTGCAGACACAGAGCCTCACTCTGCCACGAAGCTCAGTGGGTGAACTGGGACTAGTTGTTCTCTCCTAGCCCAACCTACCTCACAGGGTTGCTGTGAGGATTACATGGAGAAACAGAGAACTATGCTACCCTGAGCTCTTTGAAGGAACAAGAGCATGAAAAATTAGAAAAAAGATTGGCTTGATTAGGGCATTGCTTATGCATAAGAACATAAGATAAGCCAGTGTTGGATCAGGCCAATGGCCCAGCCAGTCCAACACTCTGTCACACAGTGGCCAAAAACACCAGGTGCCATCAGGAGGTCCAGCAGAGGGGCCAGGACACTAGAAGCCCTCCCACTGTCCCCCCCCAAAGCACCAAGAATACAGACCATCACTTGCCCCAGACTGAGAGCCCTTATCTATACCTTGTGGCTAATAGCCACTGATGGACCTCTCCTCCATATGTTTATCCAATTCCCTCTTGAAGCCGTCCATGCTTATAGCCGCCACCACCTCCTGTGGCAGTGAGTTTCATGTGTTAATTATGGATCAGTGCCATTTTGTCCTCTCCCTTGACAGTTTTTTCCTTTACCTGTACACATCAGTTAACATACGGTTTTAGCACTGAGCTCTACCCTGGACTGGCCAGCATTGCATGCCTCAAATCATAAGTCCTTCTTGATCCAGAGGGCTCATCACCTACCCAGATCACATTTTTTAAAATTCCAGCTGTTAGCAGCCCTAATGGGCAAGTGTCATCTGTGGGTGGCCGAGAGCATGGCAGCTCTGGTCTGGACACATGGGCTGTAAGTACTGGGCACCAGTCTTCCCTCTAAGATGAGTTAGTGTGAGCCAGCTCACCATTTTTTAGCTTCATTTGTCTTAGCTCGAAAAGGACGGCTCCAGGGCAAACTAATTTATGCAGTAGCCAAATCGCTCGCTCACAACTTTAATGCCAGTAGCTCACAAAGTAGAATTTTTGCTCACAGGACTCCACAGCTTAGAGGGAACATTGCTGGGCACTTAGCTTTCTGCAGTTGCCTGGTCAATACAGAGCAGCATCTTCTATTTGCTTCACTTCAGCATCTGTCCCCAGCTCCAGAAGCCGATGTCGGCACCCTTGGCTGGAAAACACACACAACCACTTGGGCTTGGACAAGTCCACCCAGGCCCTGACCTTGACTAAACAAGCGACCTTTCCTTTCGTTTCACTGTGAAAGACGGCATGATACCATGAATAGTGTTGGATTTAGGCCAGGGAGTCCTAGATTACAATTCCTGCTCAGCCATGAATTATCATTTTATTAATAAGATATTGATGCCCCTCTTTTTTCCCTAATGGAGACCCCAAGTGGCTTACAGTGTGACTCTCCCCTCATTTGTGGTCCTTTCTGCATTTGCCTGCCACTCTGGATTTTCTCAGTGTTTGAGTTGAGGCAATTTAAGTCCATGGCAAAACAGCATCCACCTGGGGCAACAACAGGCTTAAACCGGGCTGACCACTGAAGGGAGGTAATGTAATGCAGAATGGGGAAAAACCCCGGAATAAAAAGAAGGTTGAACTCTATTTTAGTACAGAATGCAGTGGGGGGGAACCTAAATTAAAAAGAAGGTTGAATTGGATTTTAATGCAGAATTGCTTGGAGGACATCGTGGTGAACATGGATGAAAAGGAGAGTGCAGAAATGGCCTATGTTATCCTTGCAGCTTTGGCCTTGTGAGTTAGGATAGCCTGAAGAACAACTGGCTCATGGTCAAACAAGGTTCCATGGTAGAACTTGGATTTGAGCCTGGGTATCCTGCTCAAGTGGTTAAGACGCCGAACTGAAGGCTGTGGAAGGTCGGTAGTTCAGCAGTTCGATACCCGAGTGTGCCGCATGATGGAGTGAGCTCCCGTCTCTAGTTCCAGCTCCTGCCAACCTAGCAGTTCAAAAGCAAGAAATTGCAAGTAGATAAATAGGTACCACTTCGCTGGGAAGGTAACAGCATTCCGTGTGCCTTGGTGTTTAGTCATGCCGGCCACATGACCACGGAAACGTCTTCGGACAGCGCTGGCTCTTCGGCTTTGAAACGGAGATGAGCACAGCAACCCTAGAGTCAGACTCGACTGGCTTTCGAGCAAGGGAACCTTTACCTTTTTATCCTGGACCCTAGTCCAATAATTTGATGCTGGTTCTCAAGGCCACTGGGTGACCTCAAGATGGTCACCGTCTTCATTCCCTTACCTCTTCCTTTCCCTTGCACCTGATATTGGCAGTTTGTTAAATACCTCAGATCAAGAACTGTTTTATTTGTTACTCTAGCCTATAAAATGCTGATGGGCCTTTATATAAAAAACCATCAACTCAATTCATTCATAAGCTTTATATAGAAAATCATCACTGTGGAAGAATGGCTTTAGGAATACTCATTGAGTTTACCCCCTTGAAGTCAATGAAGTCAGTAGATTTGATGTCGATGGATTTAGAAATCCATTGAAGTCAATGGATTTAGAACCCTACTCTGTGTAGGATTGCATTGTTAGATGTAGGAGGGGCAGGTGGCAGGTGGGTGCTTTTTCAATTGACAAAGAAATTCCTTGCAAGATGGGTCACATACCCCCACAAATCAAAGAGTGCTGGGCTGGCACAGGGAGACCTTGCATTACAACAAAAGATTAGAGATCAAAGGCTCCTGTTGGCGTTTCCCCCCTCTATTTTGGTTTTTGACCTCCCACTAATTAGTTCCCATTTATTTCAGTGGGCAGAGGAATAAATACAGAGCTTATTGAAGTGGAGGAGCCCAGTCTGTAAGGTAGTGGCTATTACGAGCCAGCCACAGTGTAGTCAGAGGCATGCTGGCAACAGACAGCCTGCTCCCTCACCTACTCAGACCGAATTTCCCCCAAACAATAGACACTTGACTGCCAGTCTCCAGACTTAAGATGCCTATCTTCTGGGGTCAGATATTCCAATGGAAAATGACATTGATGAGTCTGACATTTGCTGAGACAGGACACTGATCCTTCTCCATGAATGGAGCAAAAGCCCCTCAGGCAATTCTGAAAGTGTTATCATTTACAAGGGGGAAAGCACATGGGGAGAGTCTGCAGATGTGTATTGGATGCTACTATTGTGGTTTCATCATCCTACCTGCAAATGCCGAAAGTACCAGCAATTGAAAAGTGATCATGGAATCTGAAGTGATGGGGAATATCCCAGAATTTCTTTACTCTCTTAACCAAAAAGAAGACTGAACCTCACCTAGCAGCTCACGTGTGTATCTCTGTGGATGGGAAACGGTGAGCTCAGTGCCTACAAAGAAGTGGCAAGGAGTGATGTGAATGGGGAGGAGGGGTTGCGTTGGACCTGCTGCTTCTTCCACCTTCCCCTTAAGGGATGATCAGTACTGGCAGCAAGAGTCAAACCCACCACCCCTTATGTGGCTGTCATTCTTTGAGCTGCAAGTGATGGAAGGAAGCTGGCCCATCCCATCTGTTTCTTCCGACTCTGGTCCTCCCTTGTGCACAAATTTCTTTTGATCCTGGCAGTTGTAAGGTGTAGGGGCTAACTTGATGGTGATCCAAGTGGGCCGAGAAGAGGACCTTGGGTTGCCATGCTTTGCTGTGAACTGCCGCACTGCCATAGCTTTGTCTGACGGGAGTCTCTGTTGACTACCCAGGGACACACAGAGGTCATTGGGAGTCCAGGAGGGGCCGTCTTCCTGTCCCCCCAACTATCAGTCGATAATGCAGGGTATTTAATTATATGGGATACTGGCAGTCACAACATCAGAAGTGGCTGCTGAGAGGTATGGTCTTTGCAGCCAAAACATATTTTCCAGGAGAAGTCAGAAGAAGCTGCCATCTTCTGAGATGTTCTGCTGCTATGCTGTGTAAGCATGCCATTCTAAGTACTCTGATGTCCTCCACCCTCTTATTCACATGTTGTGATGAGATGAAGGCTTGTTATCTGAGGATTATCTAAGATTCCAGATTGCTTAATTGTAGCTGCATCCACAGATCATTGGACCACATGCTATTGTTGTGCTATTGTCTTACTTATCCAGCAAGGAGTGGATACAGCCCATGTTAGCTTTAGCCCAGTCCCATAGGAAGACCTTTTTGTTTGGGGGGCAAAGAGGGGGCACGGTGGCTAATTTACTTAATTAATTGAAATGCCATGGGGTCACCATGGGTTGTAAGGAATCTTCCATGAAATAAATACAAGGCAAGAGAGGGGATGGAGGAGTGAGGGTAGGCTTGCCAGCCTCCAGGTGGGGCCTGGAGGTCTCCCGCTTTTACAGCTGATCTGCAACTGACAGAGATCAGCCCCCCTGGAGAAAACGGCTGCTTTGAAGGGTGGAATCTATGGCATTGTACCATGCTGAGGCCCCTCCCCTCCCTCAAACCCCGCTCTCTCCTGGATCCACCCCCAAAGCCTCCAGGTATTTTCCAACCCAGAACAGGCACTCACTTGCAGCTAGCTGGAACAGCTGTACTCGATGAATGGTGTGAAGGTGGTGAGCTGGAGTTTGGCGTTGGTCTGCAGCTCATGAAGGGAGTGGAGGGAGGCACTGCAGCCAATGGTGCAAGGAGAAAAGGGGCAGGCCAGCAACCTGTCCAGGGGAGAGGTTGCCTGCCTATGGCCAGTCCCTGTCCAGAGCCTCAGTGCCTGCTGGCCTCGGCCAGAGGGACACTTGCAGGCCAGACCAGGTGAGGGGATGGGCTTGTTTGCCAAAGGCCACACGTCTAGAGTGGCCAGGTGTTTCAAACTTGAGGCCCATACAGACACCTTCAAGGGTGAGGCCTGCGACTGGGGCAAGAAGTTTCTGGCTTGGATGAGCATCCCAGGGAGGATGGGCCTCATCTGCACCCCAGCCCTGCCTGCTCAGCCTACCGCCTCCACCTCCCTTGGCCAGATTTGGGTTTGTTTGTTTTTTGCAGATTCGGGAGGGGCATGGCCCCATGGGCCCCACAATAGCTGGGGCCCTGCTTTAGCTTGATTCCTGGGGCACCTGGAAGACAAACACATTTGTTGCACTTTCAAGCTGAATGGTATATCCTGTTCAAGCCTGTGCATTTCTAGAAGTGGGCTCTAGCCCACAAATCATTTTGCCATAATGCATGTGCTAGTCTTTAAAGTATCCCAGGACTCCTTGTTGACTGTAGAAATCTAATGTCTCATGATGGCATAATGCTCCTTGCTGAAAAGGCACCACCTCTGTGCTCTGTCGCTTCCTCCCTCACTGGACCAGCTGTGACAAGAAGAAAAAAAGTCTATATTTATTTATTTATTATTTGTATTTATACCCTGCCTTGCCTGACAAGCAGGCTCAAAGTTTTTGTACAAGAGAGTTAAGGTTCACAGCTTGGGGGCAAAGCAAGCTGTTGGCCTAGGGTTGCCAGGTTAACCCTGGCCCCCGGCAGGGGGAATCCAGTCTCCAACGCCTCCGTTTACTTCAAGGAAACTGATCTCTGTAGTCTGGAGATGAGCTGTAATTCCAGGGGATCCCAGACACCACTTGGAGGTTGTCATCTCTAGTTGGCATAGCCCAACCAAGCCCGGCCTGGTCTTGACAGAAGAAATAAATTGCTAATCTGAGAAGGCAGCCTAAAGTCTGAGACTTTGTGTGGCCATGAAGCCCACAGGGCTCTTTGTTTTCCTCTGGCAACTATCAGAGTCTAACCGGGGTCGTTTCGTAGAAAAAGAGCTAGGGGAACTCATTAGCATAACTCATTAGCATATGCCACGCCCCCTGACATCGCCGGAAGTGTGTCATAAGGCCACACCCCCTGACATCACCAGAAGTGTGTCATAAGGCCACACACCCCGCCCTCAACGGTCCCGGCCGCCGCCGCCGGCCT
>NW_015175972.1:56997-82046 GCF_001447785.1 Gekko japonicus | reverse complement strand
ATTCCCCCGCGTTCCCCCCCGAAATGACCTCTGATTCTAACCTTTGGCCGGCTGCACTGGGATGCCTACTTGCAACAGTGAACAGGCTGGCAAGTCCTTCTTCTAAGACACTATATGGGTCAATTACTAGAGTCCTTAGTCTGAGGACACCCCCCCATGCCTTATAGGAGCTTTGAAAGATGGGATGAAATTTGTGTTGCTGAGGTAAGTGACTTGAAGAATGTTGGGGGGGGGCTTGTACCCAGTGGGGGAGGCTGGAAGACCTGGAAGGTCAACTGGTATGCACTTACCCATTAAGGGTTTGGGATTGGCAAGCATGCAGTGTTTTGGTTTTGAATAAGACGTATTCATGAGTGAAAATATTGGGAACACATGTTTATTAAAAAGCCCAAATGGTAAAAGGCTGTAGCGGCTGAAAGGGGGCCTTTGGTGTTACTTGAGCCTTCTCAGCATGTTCCGATCACTGGTAATATTTGTTACAAGTCTCTGCGTAGACTTGAGGCTCTGTGTTTTCTTCTTTTAATTTGGTCTGACTCCTTTGCAGCCTTGCCTTGCCGAAGAGGATGTGTTTTATCCACGAGTTTACAATCCGGGGGTAAGGTTAATTGACAGCTGGTGGCAGGAGCTGGAATTTCCTGTTTAGATTGATTGTTGTTTAATCCAGTTGATTATGGAGTCTCTTGTTTTACCAGATTAGACATTTGCGCTCTGCTGGTTTAGTTATTTGATAAACTCTCTGTTTCAGTTGCTTGTCCAAGATCTGGATTTTGTCACTGGAGGGGGGGAAAACAAAACAAAACACCTCTATTGCTGTGTCTCCTCTTTAGCAGGGGAATAATATTGTCAGGGTTGTTTTAATTAAACGACTCTGGACCTTTTACACAGTCTGCAATGACAAACCTGGGTTGGAAACACAGTTGGCAAGGATCCACCGTTGGCTTCCAAATGCATGCAAGGCAGTCCCGACTTTTTAAAAAATGAAAAGTAGCCTTGGGAGGCTATGATTTTCAGCTGTGATGGGGAAGAACAGAAGGAGGGGGGTGCTTAAGCCCCCCCCTTCACTTATCCACTACAGGAATCCAGATGCCTGCTTCCATGAGCTTGGTGGTCATGCTTTACATTTTTGAACATCTGAGGGTACATCTGAAAAAGGTAAAACATGAACCAGCCCTTTAACATCACTTAATAACTCCCCCTTGTTCTTTTTTGGGAGATGTTTGAAGAAGACACTTAGATCTTCATTTGATACTTGTTCTAGGATTTGAGGGGCCCTCTGATAACGTGCCTCTTAAATAGTTGGGGCTGTGGTCTGGAAGCCTTAGCCCTAGCCTAACCATGCCCCGTCTTGTGGACATGGAGTTCAGTTGTGATTCCAGCAGAACTCCAGGCCCTACCTTAAGGTTGGTAAACCCCAACCCCTGCGCCTAATAGTTCCTCCTAATTCCATGCTCCTAATAGGCTCCACCACCTAGCACCCATGATCTATTCTCTGAGGAACTGAGTTTCAGGAGACCTGGCTGCCTGTCCTGGCTTCACTCTGACATAGGGTTGCCAACCCCCAGGTGATGGCTGGAGATCCAGGCTACAGAGATCAGTTCACCTGGGGGAAATGGCTGCTTTGGAAGGTGGACTCTATGGCATTATACCCCATTGAAGTCCCTCCCCTTCCCAAACCCTGTCCTCCTCAGGCTCCAACCCGCCAAACTCCAGAGCTGGCAATCCCACACTGACTAGGGTTGCCAGGTCCCCTCATTAATCCAGTGGGGGGGGATTTTGGAGCATTACAGGAGTGGGCAGAGACATCATGCAGCATCCGTGAAGCAATGATGTCGCCGGAAGTGATGTCATCATGTCAGCGGCACCCCAAACCCAGAGCATCCCCCGTGTGACATCCCTGACACGATGATGTCACTTCCGGGTGATGTCATTGGATCAGGGACGTTGTGTGGCGACGTTCCTGTTTGGGGGAGGGGTTTCATCTGCTGGCCAGCTGGTCTGCAGTGGGGAGAAGCCCCCAAAACCAGGGGATCCCCTGCTCAGACGTGGGTGCTGGCAACTCTTAACTCTGACCTAGGGTTGTCAATGTCCAGGTTGGACCTAAAGTTCTCTTGGAATCTCCAGATGACTGAGATCCGTTCCCCTGGAGAAAATGGCAGCTTTGGAGGGTGGGTTCTGTGGCATCACATCCCAACTGAGCTCCCTTCCCTCCTCAGACTTTGTGTCCCCCAGCCTCCACCCCTAATTTTTCAGGAATTTCCCATTCTGCAGTTGACTACCCTACTCTGACCCTGCTGACAGCCCTGCATTTTTAAATACAACAATTGAACTCTTTATATAATAATGCAACAATGATATTAATCACTTGATTCTCCCATTAACAGCTAAAGTGTTGACATTGCATTATTGGATGTGGATTTACATTGTCTGCCTCTTTACGAGTTGGTGTGTCTCTTTAAATTGGGATTGACTGCATTCCAGAAAGGAGCTCGGAAACCGGAACTGAAGGGAAGGAATAGGGTTCTTGTGCCTGAAACCAGTGGCAACTTCAGCCTTGTTACAAGCAGTTGAATTAGTCACGAGTGTTTCTAAACAGGTGGAAATATTGGGGGAAGAGGTTTTGAGGGCTTTCCCAGGTATGCCTCCTTTGGCCGAGCAGAACTTGCTTTGAGGAAATGGTGCTCTTACTTCCGTTGTGTTAGAACTCTTCATGTTCTTCTCCTCAGATGTGGAAGGTAAGTAGGGTCAGCCCTGGTTAGTATTTGGATAGGAGACCACCAAGGAATTCCAGGGTCATGACGCAGAGGCAGGTGGACCTCTTTGGAAGGTGGACTCTATGGCATTATACCATAATACCATGCCATAGCAAACCACCTCTGAACATCTCTTGCCTTGAAAACCCTATGGGTTTGCCATAAGTTGACCGCAACCTGATAGCGCTTTCCACCACCAAAGCGACAGGGCATCTTTCTCCGGGCCTGTTGGCAACCCTAGTGGCAATCTTAGTCCACTGCAGCAAAATACAAAAGGACTCTTGTGACCCTTTGAAGACTAACCCATTTTTATTCCGGCATAAGTGTTTGTGGGCCAGATCCTCTGGAAGCAATGAATGGATGCTCCTTGTGCAGTCCTTTTATGTATTTGAGTTTAACATCAATTTCACCCAGTAGTTCCTGCAGTTGGTGGCCCTCGGCCCTACTGTTCTTGTTTTTTTGTTTTGTTCCAGACCCCTACATAAATGACGGCATCTGCTGATCACCTCAGAAGAAGTGGGCTCTAGTCCACAGCCTGCTCCCAGGACTCAGAACGTATTACTGTATAACTTAGACTCCTGAAAAAAAGATTTTTTAAAAAAAAATGTGTATGTGTTTGTGTTTTAGCAACTTTCCTTTTTTACAAATAGCAAGTTTCTAGCTTGGGTGTGCAGGCATCTTTTGCAAATGGCGCCAGGGTCCAGGATGAGCCGGTATACGTTCTAGTTCTGTTATTTTTTAATCTATTTTCCCCTTAAAGTAATCCCACCAGTTACCCAGCAAAGGCTCTTGTGGGACCCTAAAAAAGAATCATATCCTTCTCAGTCTAATGGATTTAAAAGGGTGTAACTCTGTTTAGGATTGCACTGCTCTGCATGGCCGTTTTCTTGAAGTGTATCTCACCATCTGTTTTGATTCAGCCTGCTTTCTCCAAATTCCTGATGCGTAAAGAAGCAAATGTCTGATTCAGGGATAGGCACATGGAGTAAATTTATGCAGAATAAACACCGTCATGTTCATAACTCCTTGTATGTACAGAACTGAAGGTTTCTTAATGGAAACAATATAGAAATATTTTCCCCCAAGGTGGAGTACAGATGAGCCTAACTATAACTTTCTTTACAGATTAGCTACCGTGAATGAGTTTTAAAATCTTTGTTTTAAAATCTAGCAAACCTCTAGTCCTTAAAACGCTTGGAAGCTCTGAAAAAATAAAAGAAAAATCAAACTTAAGTAAATAACTTGGGAAAGCAATCTATATTATTTATGTATTAAAAGCAGCTCCATCCTGCTTTTCTCCAGTTATTTCCCAACCTGGAACTGGCAACAACCCTATGGGGTATGGGAAGGGGAGGAACATCAGCAGGGTATAAGGCCATAGAGTCTACTTGTTGTGGGTCAGACAGGGCTCAGTGAGGACTTCCCAGGAGAAGAGGAGCCCCATGTAGCCAGCTCTGAGTCAGCAGAAGCCAGCAAACAGGAAGATGAACTGCAGGTTTGTCATGATACATGGCCAACAGAAAGTCTCTAGCCCTGAGTCAACAAGTGAAACTAAGTTAATTGTTCCTAGCCCTCCAGTCTCACCCACACCCTTAGAGCACCACAGACAGAGGCTACAAGCAGAACTACAGAAGAGTTGACAAAGGGCTCACCTCCGGACTTGACACCAGATACTTGAGTAGTTGCAGGATTACTCCCAAGCAGCTGGCTGCAAGTTTGACCCTTAGGCACATGCCTATAAAAACCAGTCAAGGGAGGCTGTTAAGTGTGGAAGCAATGATCTGATCGACCTCTGACCTTTCTGACTACCACGTCTGAACCTGTCTTGTATCCTGGTGACTCTTGAACTGGACTCTGTGACTTCTAGGACTGCATCTGACTATGCATCTTGGATTGCCCACTCACCTGCTTTGTGCTTGGGTTGCCAGCCCCCAGGTCCAGGTGGGGGATCCCCTAGTTTCAGGGGCTTCCCTCTGCTGTGGATCAGCTGGCAGGCAGGGGAAACTCCTCCCCTAAACAGGGACATTGCTGTGTGAAGTCCCTGACATGACATCATCATGTTGGGGACATTGCAGGGGATGCTCTGGTATTTGGGCAAACTCTATGGTTTTGAGGGTAAAAAACCCATAGAGTTTTGCCCAAATACCAGAGCATCCCTGTGTGACATCCCTGATGTGATGACATTACTTCTGGGTGATGTCATCATGTTGGGCACATTGCATGATGTCCCCGCCCACCCCCAGAATGCCCCCAAATCCCCCTGCCGGTGGGACAAGGAGACGTGACAACCCTACTTTGTGCTGATACTCAGACATGGTGTTCAGTCCTTGGACCAGAACCTGACCACGCTCTTTGGCTAACCATGTGCCCTGTGCCACTGCCTGCCTGCATGCTGCGACACTACTCTCCAACACAGCCATTTTATCTAGGGGAACTAATCCCTATTGTTTGGAGATCAATTGTAATTTAGGGAACTCTGCAGGCCCCACGTGGAGTCTGGCAACCCTAGCTGTTCTGCAAATGGGGGTGTCGCCGCAGAAAAGACTGTACCACTGTTCGACATCTCTGTATAACCCCCCAGCATGCTTTGTATGCTGTTCTTATGGTCTGCAACCTGTTAACTGAAAGTTCTTATGGTCTGCAACCTGTCAACAGCTACTCCTGTAAAGCTGTCAATCCTATCCACACTGCTTTGGGATGGGAAGGCTCCTTGAAATGTGGGGCCTGTTTCCAAGTAAAATGGACAGGATACAAGGCATTGTTTGGCTCTCTGTGTCCTCCTGGAAAGGAGAAATAACAGATTATGCTAATATGGATGCTCCCTGAATTAGTTCGGGAAGAGTTTGTTAAAGCGCTGGATTAGTGTCAATTTGTGCGAAAAGTTAGGCTTTCTGGTGGCTGGACTGGCTAAAAGCATTCCCCGTAGTCCATTGCGTGTGGCTGCATGTACATGTGGTCGGCAGCTGCAGTCATGTGTGCCTTCGAACATATATGCACACACACGTCGTTGAACACAAAACACAGGAGTAGGTAAATGTATTTATTTAATTCGATTTGTATCCCGCCCTTCCCGCCAAAGCAGGCTCAGGGCAGCTAAGCGGGCTTTTGATCTAATCTGGCATGGTATTGTTTTACATAATCAAATGCAATGTGCCAAGAAGCCCTAAAACTGGCAGGAGTGACAGAGGCTCTGAGTAGATGGTTCAGTAGGTTGTTAGTTTCCAGGTGGTAGCTTGGGAGCTCCCACTATTACAAGTGGTCTCCAGGTGACAGAGATCAGTTCCCCTGGAGAAAATGGCTGCTTAGGAAGGTGGAGTCCCTGACATTATACCCCACTGAGGTCCCGCCTTTCCCAGGTTCGATCCCCCAAATCTCCAGGTATTTCCCAACCCAAAACTGGCAACCTTAAATGGCTGGCATATTTGCATGTCCTTGCTTTGTTGTGTGAAACTTGGCTGAGAAGAAACTGTAATTTATTGGGAGAAAGAAATGCGGAGCCCTTAGAACGTGGTGGAACTCAACCCTCCCTCCTTTTAATCTGGCCTTGCCTGGGGGGAGAGTTTAAGATTGGAACGCTGCCATCTTGTTTAAATTAGAATCAGGGCGGGGGGAGGGTTGAATGTAAGCAGGAAGCCCATTGTAATTTTCATGCTTTGGACACTAGTCCATTTTCATGAGCTGTAGTTTTAAAGTGTCTCTAGGGAAGCTGAATATCACTGAAACATTTCCTGAGTTCTCCTAAGCTGTACAATGGTATGTCGAAAATTGTTTTTGCTAAAAGACTCTGCTCTTTTTTTTATTAGGGGGGGGGTTCAGCAAAGTCATAATGTAACTTGTTGGATGGGCTCACTTTTTGCACTGTTAATTGTTTTCTGGAGAAGAATGAAAAAAAGAAGTCATTTAGGGAGAATAAAACGTTCTCTCGTTTGACGAGTTCAAGACCAAATAGAGTTTAGGGGGTGTTTTCTTCACCGCATTAATATGAACATCTGTAAAAAGGACACAGTAAGACAGATGAAGCCCTTCTTAAGTTGGTTCACACATTAGCAGGAACCTCAACTGGGGATGCCAGCCTCCAGGTGGGACCTAGGGATCCCCTGGAATTACATCCCCTGGAATTACAGCTCATCTCCAGATTACAGATATCAGTTCCCCTGGAGAAAATGGATGCCTTGGAGGGTGGATATTGAACCCCACTGAGGTCCCTGTCCTCCCCAGGTTCCACCCTCAAATCTCAAGGAGTTTCCCAACTTGGAGCTGGCAACCCTATCCCACCCCTTGTCAGTGGCCAGGGAATATCTGGCGACCCTAACCTCAGATCAGTTTCTCATTCCTTATGCAGCACTTGGTGGCTTGTAGCTGTATGTGTTAATGGACTTGGTATGTATGGAGAGACAACTGAAGATTTTGCCTGTGGTGTTTGATCTGTGATGGCTCACACATTTGCTGAGCCTGTGGATGATCTGGGGAATCCAAGGAGAAGGAGACTGATCTACACAGAGGTTGTGTTTTCTAGTTACGTTCTATTGTTCTAGCTCACATACATGTGAACTGGCTGTTTCATTGCTTTGAGATTTGGGTGCCAAAGGCTGAACTCTTGAGTGTGTTGACTTGGAAATGACTTCCATGAAAGCCAGATTGATAGAGATGACTGCTGAAAGAATTCTAGAAAGAATTTTTGTTTGTTCCCTACTCAAAGCTAGAACATTTCCTCAGTTGACTCCTCATCCAGTCGCCTATTACTGTGTGAGAAGAGGACTATTCTCCTCAGTCCCCAGCCCTGATTCCCTTTTCCTGGCACATGTGCTTCACAAATAGGAAATGTGAGTGGAGGGTTCCGGTTTATGGCGACATGTAGGCAGACACATCTCCCAGATGTCCCGGGGATGTAAACTGCACACCAGCATGTGGGAGGGGGTCCGCTGGGTCGCGACCCCCCCGAAGCCTTGGTAAAAGTCTCCCAGCCAGGGGGCTTTTGAGGGGCGACCTCTTCGATTGCTGAAAGCCAGAGAATTGAGGCGCCCCTCCGCCCTGAAGGTCCTGATGCTGAGTGACCGAATGGTACAAGTGCTGCTGACCGGGACAAGCGTTGGAGATCGGGCGAAATAAATGGTGAGCAAGGCCGAATGGCCAACAACGAACTGTGAGTCAGGTGAAGGGAGCATGAAGATATAAAAAGAAGCTGCCCCCTCTAAAAAGAGCGACGGGAAGGCGAGTGGGGAAGGGGCCCCTCCCAAACGCACAGACGCTCATAGAAGGAAAGAGGGGGGAGCGGAAAAATAAGCATTTAAAACTGTTTTGAGAGACTTACCAGAGCACAGAAGAGCATTCGGGCGAACATCAGAGACTTTAGCAACTTCTTTGAAAAGTAAACAAATCCAAAAAGATGGTGGGGGAAAAACTGGAGAAAGAGAAGCTGTTGAAAGTGAAACTTGGGGGCAGTCCTTGAACAGAGGAGGTCTCTGAGTTCGCAAAACTTTTAGCTGACTCCCTGCGCCCTCTGCTGGATGAGATCACTGGCATTAAACAACAACTGTCAACAATTGGACAGAGTCTAGCAGATCAGCAGATGCAGTTGACTCAATCCTTGAAAGCAACAGAGCAAATTGGAGAGAAGGTGAAGGAAATGGACGTCACGACTAAAAATGTTAAGAAAAAGGTGCAAAATCTGGAAATGAAGCAAGCTACAGAAGAGTCAAAGCTTTTACAACTACAAATGGATAAAGCAAACTTGGTCCTGTGGTTCCAAGGGGTCCCGGAGAATAAAGGAGAGAATCTGAAGCAACAGCTGAGTGAAGCATTAGCCCCAGTGACAGATTTAACAGCTGAATACCTTTGCAGCAAGATGGATGTGGTCTACAGGTCTTATTCATCGTACATCAAGAAAAATAATCTGCCTGGGGAAATAGTGGTCAGATTCTCGAAGAGACATGTGAAAGACACTATTTTAAAAGCAACCTCGGGAACGCCCTTGAAAATTGGGGACAGCAACATTAGGATCTTAAAAGGTATTCCATTTGATATAAGACAGAAGAGAAAGAATTATAAAGAACTAATCCTTTTCTTACAAACAAATGGCATTAATTACAGGTGGTTAACCCCAGAAGGCGTCACTTTCAAGATCAATGATAAAAAAGAGAAGATTGACTCTGTTTTTAAAGCATGCAAATTTTTGCGGATACAACTCGGGGAACCAGAAGTGGGTAAAGGAGAGGAAGAAGAAAGCAAATCAGATGGCGAGTTGGGCTCGGGGTCTTTGGATCAGGACTCCCCCTCCGAAAAGGGGGCGGCCACCCCCAAAAGCCCATATAAACTGAGGATTAGAAAAGATAAGAATAAATAAGGGCTGATGGACTCTGATTTGTGCCTGACAAAAAATGTTGAAATAACTTGGGGATGCTCTGGGAATTTCTTTAAACAGTTAAAAGGATGGTTAAACGATAATTAATTTAACACAACCGACTAAGTTCATTGTATTTTTAGTAGCTTTCTTCTTTTTTAAAATAGTATGGAGTTAAGCTGATGTACGATCTCCTACTCTTGGGTTTTTAGTTAGTTGTGGTTCTGTTTTCTTTCTCCCTCTAGATGTAGTACCCTTCCCCATACTTTCTGTTGTAGTTTTGTAGTCTCTTTTAAAAAATCAATAAAAACCTCCCCCCCAGGGGGATGCAAAAAAAAAAAAAAGGAGATGTGAGTGGAGATGGGGCTTGGCCTCTTTCAAGGGGCTCGGCCTCAAGGGGCTCGGCTGTGGCTCAGTGGCAGAGTATCTGCTTGGCAAGCAGAAGGTCCCAGGTTCAATCACTAGCATCTCCAGTTCAAAAGACAAGGTCTCAGGTGATCTGAAAGACCTCTGCCTGAGACCCTCAAGAGGTACACCCAGTCTTAGTAGACAGCACTGACCTTGGTGTACCAAGAGTCTTGTTCAGGATAAGGCAGCTTCATGTGTGTTCTGTTAAAAGGGCAGGACAGGTTGTTGACAAGTCAGAATGGCCTCCCTGAATTGTGCCATCTGAGGCAGTTGCCCATGCTGTTGACTGATCCCCGTTCCCACTGCAGAAGCTGTCCCAAACTCTGAAAACTAGAAGCACAGTGGGGAAACGAAGACTAGCATGTAGCTTGCATGTCTCCACAACCGTGAGCTACATTGTTCCCATTGTACAGAATTCTGACCACCCCCCCCCCACAAAAACCCCCCCCCCCCCCCGAGAACATCCAAATAAGCCTTTGATTCCAAAGAATTAAATGGATTCTGATTTGGGTACCAGATTAGATTCAGAGGTTTTTTAGAGTCTGAGAAAGGTACTGCGTCTCAGTTTTCCTCCTCTTATATCTTTCCTGTTTAGGAAGAAAAGGCTCTGGGGGATAGCCTTGGGGGCATGCTTGTTTGCCAGCAAAGTGGGCTCTGATTGTCCCGTGAAGATGTGTCGAGTCCTACAAATCTGGCCAGTAGCTTACAAAATTTACAGGGCAATCTTAAGCAGAGTTATGTTCTAAGCCTGCTGTATTCAACAGGTTTAGATTCTGCTCCCATGGAACTCTATTTAGGACTGCCTCTCCTCCTGTCTGTGTGGTCTCTTAATCTCTCAAAATCAGTATATTGCGCACCACAATCATTCTTCCCCAGGATTGCCATTCCCCAGTTGGGGGTGGGGGGTTCCCCTGGTTTTCTGGGCTCCTGCTTGCCGCTGGCCAACTGGTCAGCGGAGGAAATCCCTCCCCCAGTGGCGAGCTGTCAGCGATGTCACTGGAAATAAACACGACATGCCTGCATCACTTCCAGTGATGTTGTGCAATGTGCCCATGTCACCCGGAAGTAACGTAGGCACGTCAGTGACATCAGGATGTGTGGGTGATGCTTTGGTTTTTGGGCAAAAGTCTATGGTTTGAAGCTGATTTTACCATAGAGTTTTGCCCAAAAACCAGGGCATTGCCCCCGCCATCAGCGCCATGCCTATGTCACTTCTGAGTGATGCGGGCACATTGCACAATGTCACTTCTAGCTCCCAGAACATCCCCCCAACCCCTGCCAGCACTTCGGAGGGAGCTGGCAACCCTGTTCTTCCCACAGTGGCTTTCTCCTCTCTGATACCAGAGGACTTCCAATGCTAGATAGCAGGGTTTTTGTTAAAGGTTTGCGGTTTGAAGCCAAAGGAGCAAGAATGACAGGTGCCGAGAATATCAATCAGTGGCACAACAATGGCAATACAGTATAGCATCCTTTATGTTCTAGAGGATAAGGAGCCTTAGTTCTTCTTTTTTCTTATGCTAGCACCTCTGTATGTGTTCCAAACTTTCTTTAAGAGGTATAGGAAGCAGGATCTTGTCCTTACTCAAATAGGCAACTGCCAATCCCCAGTTTTTAAAACTCGCTCTGAGAGGCAGTTTGGTGTAGTGGTTAGGAGCACAGACTCTAAGCTAGGAGAACCGGGTTCCATTCCTCATTCCTCCTCATGCAGCTGCTGGTGTGACCTTGGGTCGGTCACAAGTTCTCTCAGAGCTGTACTCTTAAGAGCAGTCCTCAAGAGAGCTCTCTCAGCCCCACCTACCTCACAGGGTGTCTGTTGTGGGGAGGGGAAGGGAAAGGAGATTGTAAACCGCTCTGAGATTCCTTCAGGCAGTGAAGGGTAAGGTATAAATCCAATCTCTTCCTCTCTCCTCTCTTCTTTTTCCTCTGGCTTCCCCTAACACACAGCCAGCAGTCACATGATGGAGAATGTGGTGGTAGACTGAGGTAGGATCAATTCTGAACCTTGTCTCTTTGGACTGCAGGGGTGGTGGTCATATTTTTGAATGTTGCCCTATATAAAACCCCACTTGCATGTGGAAAACATAGGGTTGGATCCGACCTCTTCTGGTTTGTGCAGGTCATATTTCTGCTTCTGCTAGGGGATTTCCGCTGAACTGTGTTGCATCTCATGTGTACTCTGACCCCACTTTGGGGAACAGAACAGGTTCCTGCGACAGGGGAAAGTTCCACTTCACAAATATAGCTACCAGTGCTTAAGATCCAACCAAAATACCTTAGGACATGTCAAATCTTTCTTTCTTTCTGAAGTGCTAGTTTTCTACATCTTGAGAGAAAAACATGACCTCCATATATAAAAAAGGCAACCCCTTCCTACATGTGGAGTATGAAGTCCAGATTCCTCATGCCACAATCTTGTCATCTAATTCTGTGAAAGTATTGCTTGGCCGTCAGCGTGACAGTGGAAATCCTATATTCCACTGGGTCAGTATTCCTAGGGACACGGTATACCGTGTCCCGTATTCCTAGTCTGACTGGCAGAGGGAACAGTCTGGTAATTTTTAACATTCCGCACCCTCCCCCCCTTAAAAAGAAAACAAAGACCAGGGTGGCAGATGGGCTGATCATGCTCTTTCCCTGGAATACAACATATAAAACTTTTCATTCTATCAATTGTCTACCCCATTCCCAGTTCCTCCCCTCCCTCCAATGGCTTCCCACAATGCTTCCACCCCTGCTCCAAATTACTTCATATCATCAACAATATCAGTTTCTCCGAAAATAGCACATAATTTTGATGACGTTACAACCTGGGTAAGGATGCCTAAATGTTCCTGGATGAACGTGACACAGGGCTGCCATTTTGGGTGGCAGCCCCGTGTACAGTATAACTCTTGACTCCATTAGGTTCTCCTGTTCAGGGAGATTTGTCCCCCACCCTGAACTTAGCAAACAGAGGGTACAATCTTGCTGTTGTAAAACTGAATGTATATCCATCAGTGAACATTTCAGATTTAGTGCTTATGTGTTTTATTACGGTAACTGCAGTTACAAATATGCAAATATAATATGGAAAGAAAGAAAAAAAAACCCCTCTTATTTGGCCAGTAAAAATGCGGTCCCTTAAACCCTGAATTAAATTTATTAACATGCTTTTCTATTGCAAAAAAAGCAAATGTTTAATTGTTACCGTATGCTCCATAAAACTCTGTTCTTCACTATGGAGTATTTAATAATTGCATCACAGAATGAGGTAATCCACATTGGGTCCTAACATCACATTAAAAAAATAATGAATTGGAGGAAATCCCAGTTAAACCTTGGGAAAAGCCATTTGGATTCAGAGTGTATGTACTGGCCTATGTATACCTTTTCAACCTCATTTTAGTATAAAGTGGGGGTCGGCAACCACAAATCCTTGGGCTAAATACGGCCTTCTGAGGAGTCCTCTCTGGAACATCCAGTTGTTAATTCCACAAGTAAGGCACAGGAATGGTGCACAGAAACTGTGATTACTAGAATTTATCAGAAGGCCTTTTTGAAGAAAGTGGCAGGGGGAAAGCATACCACTCCACCCCACCTCTTGCTGTTAGAGTTATAGGGTTGTGTTATGAAAACGATGACAGGATTAATTTAACAAGGAAGAATGATTTCTCTTGGTAAATGGTTGGTAGGCATTAGGGGGCAAGCAGTTGGCAGAAAATGTGAAGGTCTCACAGAACAGCGGACTCATTATCTGGAGAACCAGGTCTCATTTCCCACTCCTCCACATGCAGCAGCTGGGTGACCTTGAGTCATTCACAATTATCTCAGAGCTGTTCTCTCAAGAGCAGTCTTTCAGAGCTCTCTCAACCCCACCTACCTCACAGGGTGTCTCTTGTGGGGAGAGGAAGGGAAGGAGATTGTAAGCTGCTCTGAGACTCTGAGTGAAGGGTAGGGAAGAAATCCAACCCCTCCTCCTCTGCCTCCTCCTCCAGCTTTATAGCACCTGATTCTAGAAACTTCTGGCTTCTGCAGTGGGAATCCTGTAGCACCTCAAGACTAAAGTTGTACCCAGGCCCAGCTGCTTGACTTTCAGTCCTCTTTGAAGGTCTAGCTGGAGTTAGGAGGTTGGGTTGGATTATATTTCACTATCCTAATGTGTCTTGCTTTTTGTCTGTAAAAATGTGTGCATTTAAAATATGGAGTGTTTATGGCCAGTGTTATTGGCCAAATATAGTTTACATTAGTCATATTTCAAAGAAACTTCCTTACAATAGTTGGGAACAGAAATAGCAAAGGGAATTGCACCATCGGTGCATCAAAGTGAAGTGTTTCCTTGGGGAGGCTGCTTTAAGGGAAGGCTGTATGACTGCCTCTCCCCAATAGTTGTGAGGACCCAAGGGGTTCGTGTATTTTTTATATATATTATCTTAGTTTTGCAGAACTAGCCTGTGTAGCAGGATGTGTTCACTTAACATGTGTGGGGAACATCTGGAGTCTCACCCATACGTGTTTTCTTAGCCATAGTGGGTTTATTAGTAATATTAGTATTGGCATTAATCTTGTGCCTGGAGGCTCCATCCACAATTAAGCTCCCCCCCCCCTTTAGTACTGTACATACACAATGATGAGGCAATTGCTTTTCCTCTGAGAGATTTATGTGGCTGAGACATTTCAAGTACGGAAATTCTTTTAAATTCTTTTTAAAACGTCAGACTCTATTGGCATATTAAAAGAAATAAGTGAGAGAGACAAAATATGCAAAATTAGAAGTATAGGGTTGGATCCTGGGACTCCCTTAAGCCATGTTGGATACTGTGACTCCCTTCCACCAGGTCTTCCTCCAACAGAGGGGAGGGAGGGAGGGAGGCAGAGAGAAGGAGGGAGGAGGAGGAGATTAGATTTATATATCCTATCCTTCACTACCCAAAGGAGTCTCAGAGTGGCTTACAATCTCCTTTCACTTCCCCTCCCCACAACACCTTGTGAGGTAGGTGGGGCTGAGAGAGCTCTTTTGAGAACTGCTCCTGAGAGAACAGCTCTGAAAGAGGAGTGGGGAATCAAACCTAGTTCTCCCAGGTTAGAATCTGCACTCCTAACCACCATACCAAACTGAGAGAGTTCCTTCAAGAAAGAAAGGCTTTTGCTCATCAGAGGCAACTTTTCTCCATGAAAAAAAAGTCATTCTCCATGGTCTTTCTGTTTTGGCTTAATAGATCCATCCAACCCGTAGTATTTAATTTAAAAAATGGATTTACATAATCTCATACAAAATGCCTCAAAATATTTTTAATTAAACTCTGAAAGATATTTATGTTAATCAAGATAGTAGTGCTGGGTGAAGAGCTGTGACATCTTTTTATCTGTAACAGGTAGATGAGAAAGATGGGTGGCAAATTAAAAGTCACAGTGTTGCTTCCAGGTTCAAGATGGTTCCTCACTTTTTATCTAGATGTAGTTTGCTATATGTATAATCCCCTCTAGGTATGGGATCTGAATTCATCATACAATAATTGGCGTGATGATGTTAGGTACTTGGAAGAAGAGCAAAACACATGTAATTTTTATTGAATTCTTAGGGAACATGCATGATTCACGAGCACTGAAATATCATTAGTTTTATGCAGATGTCAAGATAACTGCGTAACTTAAACATGCAATGAAGCAGCAGGGACTGTGCACATCTATTCTTGGCATTTTCTACGTGGCAAGTGCTTTGATGAAGGTGCAGATGTCGAATGAGCACCATCTTCCCTCCCTAAGTTTGAGGCAAGTTCAACACATTATTAGTTGCACATGCCTAGGATTAGTTGCACATGCCTACATGCACTCACCATGTTGATCTTGCATCAAACGCATGGAGAATGGGGCAGGGCAGGCAGGCTCAGGGGACGCCCAGGAGTGATTCCTCTGTTGCTTTGCATTGATATCACCAACCGTGCCAGATGTGTTCGTAGGCCTATTGATTTTGATGACATGATTCCTTAACTTCTTCTGGATTGTACTGGCCCTTCAGCCAGTGCCTTTATATGTGCATGAAGTTGTCAGTGTTAAAAAAGGCAATGATGCACACACAAGAAGAAGAAGAAGAAGAGATTGGATTTATCCCCCGCCCTTCACTACCCAAAGGTGTCTCAGAGCGGCTTACAAACTCCTTTCCCTTCCCCTCCCCACAACAGACACCCTGTGAGGTGGGTGGGGCTGAGAGAACTCTGACACAAACTGCTCTTTTTCAAGGACAGCTGTGCCAGAGCTTGTGACTGACCCAAGGTCACATCAGCAGGTGCAAGTGGAGGAGTGGGGGAATCAAACCCAGTTCTCCCAGATTAGAGTCCGCACACTTAACCACTACACCAAACTGGCTCTCACAAGGAATATGCACAGGTGTGTTGCAGTGGTGTGTGCTATGCATACACGGTGCAATCCAATACTACAATGCAGATTCCAAATGTCCCTTGGAGAAAGCACTGGTGGTGGATAGAACCATTTCCTACCTCTCAGCTACCGGGTCACAAAGTGAAAGGAGATGGGAGGACGTTGGACAGCTCAGAGCAGTTTCTTTCCCCCCACACCTCTCCCTTCCTGTGAGGGGAGAAGTGGAGTCTGTAGCAGCTGCACCTTTTTGGATGTGGTATGGGGAAGCATGATGTCATATAGCCTCAAATGCACACCACTCCCTTTGCTACTCTAACATAAGGTTCCCCACCCAGCACCTAATGCTTTATACAGGGTAATGGCCAGCCCCAGCAGAGATGTGGACGTTAATTATTCAAGGTGGGGAAGAATAAAAGGCATTGTCCCAAATGTCACACACTTGAGTTTTTATGGAGCACAAGGATCCTCAAGTTGATAAAGTAGTATTGAAATGGTGCATTCCAGTGTGTTTTCCCTCCTTCTCTTATTGGAAAGGTTTTTCATTTGTTGATATCCCAGATCACTTACATTAAAACATTCTATTTACCATGTTTTAACGGTTAGAACATTGTAAATGGAATGTTTTATTGTAACTGATCTGGACTTGTCGCTAAATGAAATCTGTTCCAGGGAGAGGAGGAAAATTGGAGCACACCACTCTTGTGGGAGTGAAGAATTCGGTTACTGAATTTTAACATTCAGTTATAGAAATTATGAATTATTCTCTGTACATCTGTATTTGGCCTAGCCTGCCTCTAAGAGGCAAGTTTGTAGCTATCATTTGGTTAACCTCTGCTTCACCCCAGATGCTGACTCTGTAGCATCTAGGTCAATCTCAGACCTTCCCTGCCCTCTGTCCAGGGATCTATTTCTGAGTCAGGTTATTCATCCCATCAATTTCACTCCTGGGACAGAGGTTAGAATGTCAGAATAGGATCCAGGATACCCCGGTTCAGACTCCCTGTCTGTCATGGATGCTTGCTGGGTGCCCTTGGGCCAGTCACACACTCTCAGCCTAACCTACCACAAAGGGGTGGTGTTGTGAGGGGGAAAATGGAGGAGAGGAGAATGATGCAAGCTGCACTGGGTCCCCATTGGGGAGAAAGGCAGGGCATAAATGAAGTAAGTAAAGAGATCAAACAGCCAATGCTTCTGTTGTAGGTCTGGAGTTAGCAGAAGCAAGGCTTCTTCTACCAAAAGGATGCAGAGGCATTTTGCTGAAATAACTAACCCATCTAATTCTGTCTGGCAGCTAACCCTAAGGATGTCCAGCCATTTTGATATCATTCCTCCCATGTAGAATATAGGTTTTATAATATTGCCTGGTTTATGGTCAATACGTAGAGAGTGAGGGTTTGTGCTCTGGTACCAGAACAACATAGGCCGTGGGCACACGGGCAGGAAAATGCGGGGGGGGGGAGTGTGGCTGTTTGCCCCGGGGCAAAATAACGCGTGGTTGCGCCAGCAGACGTACCGTGGAGGTCCCGTGGAGGTCCAATTGAGGTCCCGTGGTAGGGGTGAGGTGCTGAGCGCACCACAATCCTGCGCCGCGGCAAAGAAGCGGCGTGGCACGGCAAACGGGTGTTTTTTTCTCAGTACACCAAAGTGTGCGCATGCCCCGTTGGGTGCTCATGCGCATCCCATGGACAGTTGAAAAAAAACAACCCTTTATTCGAGGGGGCATGGGCGGGCACCAGAACTACCACCGGAAACGCGATCAGACGCCCGCCCTTGCCCCGCGGTTACCGGAAACTAGTACCTCCGAGGTACTAGTTTTTAACCGCGCATCTTCGGCGGGAAGCCTCGGGTTCGCCACGGGAGCTCTATGCTTCCCAGATCTGGTGGTGAGATTGCGCCTGGAAAATCCGCCTATCTTCCGTCTCTCTAGCGTGCCTAATGCTCCGTGTGACCGCAGCCAAAGTAGTTTGCTGTATGGTGGCCTGCTCTGGGTGGGGAAATACCTGGAGATTTTGGGGTTGGAGCCTGGGGAGGGTGGGGTTTGAGGAGGGGAGAGACTTTAGTGGGATATAATGCATTGAGTCCACCCTCCAAAGCAGCCATTTTCTCCTGAGGAACTGATCTTGTTCACCTGGAGATCAACTGTAATAGGGGGAGAGCTCCAGGTGCCGCCTGGAGGTTGGTGACCTTAGTTGGCTGTCTCATTATGGTTTTTCTTTGGGTAAGGGCCCCTGCACTTTCCGTACATATTTATTGAAAGCAATTCTCACTGGTTTCATGAGACTGCAATTTATGGCCCTGATCTGTGGCCATGGATCCAAACAATGGGGAAATGCACATACATATTTTCAGGCTAATCAAATTAATTTCAGATTGTCATCTGCCAGATTTCAGAATTCACCGCAAAACATACGCATATATTTTCAATTAAATTAGACCTTCTAGTGGTGTGACCCCATTTATACAAAACATCCATGGATTAGCAGAATCTCTTGAAATCCATTTTCTCACCTGTCTTACTCTGTTCATAGAAAACATTTCTTTTCACAGAACTCACTATCAGCTTTTTAACATTCCCTTGAATTTTTACCCAGTGCAAATATGTCCCACCAGGCAGGGATGTCACAGTCACCTATGAGGATTGCAGTGGAGGATGTAAGGCAATGATGTAATCCTGCATTTGAGTAGTTCTGTTTAATTTTCCTATCTGCTGGCGAGCAGGAGCAATTAAGTATAGTTCCTAGACAGATCCTGTTCACTTACATTTTAATTTAAAAGTCTTATTTCAGTGTGGCAGAGATCCGTGCATCTACTATAGCATTAATGCATCTAGTCACTTTTTTAAGGTATGCTACTGTAGCACAATGAAGTTCTAAATTACATTTTCTTCTGTAATTATTTTAAAACACCCCTCCCTCCAGTTGCAGTCATTGGAGCGGCTTTTTTGGGGGGGCAGTGTAGGGGGAATGGAAGGGAGTCAACCCTTGCCTTTGAGGTTTTCCTGACGAAAAGGTGCTATAATAAAAAATACAGATGCCTGGACATTTTCCCCAGAGAGCCTGGGGGTTGCTTTTTAAATGTTTCACATGGTTTCATTCATAATATAAGCAGATCATTTATTTTTTTAGAAAAATGTGTTAAAATAGTAAAGGTAAAGGTTCCCTTGCTCGAAAGCCAGTCGAGTCCGACTCTAGGGTTGCGGTGCTCATCTCCGTTTCAAAGCCGAAGAGCCAGCGCTGTCCGAAGACGTTTCTGTGGTCATGTGGCTGGCATGACTAGACACCAAGGCGCACGGAACGCTGTTACCTTCCCACTGAAGTGGTACCTATTTATCTACTTGCAATTTCTCGCTTTCGAACTGCTAGGTTGGCAGGAGCTGGAACTAGAGACGGGAGCTCACTCTGTCATGCGGCACACTCGGGTCTCGAACTGCTGAACTACTGACCTTCCACAGCCTGCAGTTCAGCGTCTTAACCACTTGAGCCACCGCACTACTAACGAGCAAACAACAAATAGAATAAAAACTTTAACATTAAAAAAAGGAAACCCAGTCAGAGCTTAAAAAGATTCTTACTCAGGTCCACTCAGTGGGGCTTGCTCCCAGGAATGTGTTTGGACTGCGCTGTTTGAGAGCTGGCCTAAGTGGGTCTACTCAGAAGTGAGCCCCGTTTTATTTAACAGGGCTCAATCCCAGGAAAATATTCTTAGGACTGCAGACTGAATCAGACTTTGGTTCCATCTGTCCCAAGCTGCAGCTCTTCATGGTCTCGTGCTGTCTGTGCTAGCTTCTAGCACAGGGAGAGGAAATGCTAGCAAGACTGAGTCTGGAGTTGGATGAAGTGCTGGAGAGACTGGATGGTCGGCCTCAAAGGCAGTGTCAGTGCCAGGTCTAAGCCATCTACAGTTGCCAGGTCCCCCCAGCGACTGGCAGGGGATGGGGGGGAATAGGGTTGCCAAATCCAGGTTGGGAAACTCCTGGAGATTTGGGGGTGGAGCTGGGGAGGACAGGGGCCTCAGTGGGGTACAAAACCATAGAGTCCAATGTTCCCTCTAAGTTGTGTGAAGTCTTGTGAGCAGAAAGCCTACTTTGTGAGCTACCAGCATTAAAGTTGTGAGCGAGCAGTTTGGCGACTGGATAAATTAGTTTGCATCTGGAGCCATCTTTCCCGAGCCAAGACGAAAATGTGTGAGCTGGAGGCTAAAAAACTGTGAGCTAGCTCACACTAACTCAGCTTAGAGGGAACACTGATAGAGTCTACCCGCCAAAGCATCCATTTTCTTGTGAGGAATATCAAGAAGCCATGAAATGCCTGCTGTGGCTCCCCTCCATCCTTTGGAGTGGCCAGATCAACCTTGAAGGCGGTTACATGTAGACGATGCAGGTCCTTTTCTGGGTAAGATGTTCCTCATATTGGTAGATGCTCATTCAAAATGGGTGGAGATTTATCCTATGTCTAGATCAACTAGTGAAACGACAAGGGATATTTTGGGGCAGGAACGCACAGGAACGGAGTTCTGGCTGGCTCCCAAGTTGATCACGTCCAGCAGGAACTCATTAGCATAATAGGCCACACCCAACAGCAGAAACTCATTAGGATTGGCTACGTTAGGGGTGTGTGGCCTAACATGCAAAGGAGTTCCTGCTCCAAAAAAGCCCTGGGTTTTGACAACAAACAAGGTAAACAGAATAAGAAGCAAAAGGTGGGTGTGGCTGGATAACCACACTTCTGGTAACATGGGGGTGCGGCCTAATATGCTAATTAGCTGTGCTGTCCGGGGTGTGGCCTAATATGCTAATGAGTTCCTGCTGTTGGGTGTGGCCTATTATGCTAATGAGTTCCTGCTGGGTTTTTTCTACAAAAAGAGCCCTGGCTGCGATCATACGCACAATTAGACCCAACATAGGCACAAATGCCGGGCAGATTTAAAGGGAGCGATCAGACAATAATATCTGGGAAGCGTCCTGTAGCCGTCAGCAACCCGTTCTGCTCCACTGCAGAAGTGGAGTCAAAAGACACCAGGGAAGTTCTTTTAGTAAATGGGTTGTGACAGGGTGGAATTTCTGCTGTCTGATCACTCCAGCACGCTCTCATGCCATCGGGATAGTCTGATCAGGCCATCCCAATTCCATGCCGTTGTTTCCCCCCCCCTTTACAGTATGCACATCATTGCAAACGCCATAGGGAGCCCTGAGTGTGGTTCATCGCTTCCCCGTTTAAGCGCATGGGAAACAAACGGCACAAAAATTGACTCACCTGAAGTTGTGTCTGGTCACACACTGATGGGGCTGCACCCGCAGCTTCAAAGGGAGGTGTGATCTTACAACTGCAGGTCAAATTCCTCTGGAGGAAATAGCCTTGCTTCCCCCCTGTTTTATTTGGTGCGTGTGACCGCACCCTATGTATGGGCTGCCTGAAATGCTCGTGATGGATAATGCATGTTCCTTTGCTAGTCAACAATTCAAGCAGTTTATGGAACAAAATGGCATTCGGCATGTCAGCATGGGCAGGAAACCGAGGTCCAGGTTTGATTTGTTACACCCATGCCTGACAGGACGTATGAATCATAAACAACAGCAACAGAAATGGCAACATGACAGACAAGCGAAACAACTTGTTTTTATGATTAGAGATGCAGTCTGTGTTAAAAACTTTGGCTCGGGTCCTTTGTGGATACCTGCTATCGTGAGAATAGTTATAGGCTCCATGTCTTATTCTGTCAACCTACAAGATGGAAGAATTGTGCAGAGACATGTGGACCAATTGAGAAGGCATGTTCTCTTGTCTCCAACTACACAGACGTTCCAGAAAACGCGCGCGCGCGGGGGGGGAGCGCGGCTATTTGCGTCATCACATTCTGATGCGCTATTATGCGATCAGATGCGACGGTGGCTTCCCCGCAGCAAAGAGGACGACGGGGAAGGAAGCCGCGCGCCGGCGCGATCACACTGAGAGGCTTCCATAGGCGGTCCGTGGCAAAGCGTTTGCCACTACATGCGGTGAGGTGGTTTTTTACTGTGCAGCTTCGGCGGCTTGCCACAGGCTGGCCACGGAAGTGCTACGCCTCCCAGATGTTCCCGTGTGATTGCACCCGGATACTCCGCAGGACTCCCGTGCCTTCAGCGGGGCAAATGCTCCATGTGAACAGGGCCCTAATGTTATATCTGAAGAGCAAGCCATCAGCTGAAATTGACCAAGATCTTTTTCAGACTAAGGAAGTCCAGCTATACATCTGTCCGGGAGCACAGTCACTAACAATGAGAATCTGGACAAAACAGTGTCTCCTGTTGTTCAAAATGAAGAGGACTCTGATCATCTTGTATCTCCCATTACTACAGGTGCACTGAAAATACCATCAGCTCCAGAGCTGCTAGTATGTTCTCTGCCAGTACGTCAGAGATTTACTCCTACTTATTTGAAAGATTATGTAGTATAAAGTTCTCTATGTTCTTTGTATTAGTGTTGCCAGGTCCCTTTGAGACGGCAGTGGAGCATCGCTGCAAAGTTTCTGCTTTGCATGTCCTATAGCTTTGGCCCTCCAGGGCTCCTGTATGGAAGTGAGTGGCTGAGCAAGCCAGTTGAGAGGCTGACTGAAAGACAGCCCAACCTGAGAGAGAATGGGTCAGAGAGCTAAATAAAAAACCCTTCTTAAGCTGATGCAAAGCTGACACGTCCTCTTGTTCATGACACTACAGAACTGATCTCTGATGTTCGGAGATGAGTTGTAATTCCATGAGATCCCCAGGTCCCACCTGGAGGCTAGCAGCCCTGGAGCCATCTAGAGATGAACAGTAGTATGCAGGGCAGACAAACAGGAGTAGCAGGTAGGCAGGGACACAGAAGAGGAACAGGCAGATTTTGAGATACCTGGAACAAACTACACAAAAAGGTTATACATGGAAACTAAGCTGGATCAAGGTGATCCAATGGGTTCCCTGGAAGATAGGGACATGCAACTAGATTTCCCCCCTTCTTCAGTTGTGTAATATTGACCGGTTCACTACAAGAAACACTAGTGCCCTGGATAAGAGGCTCATGAGTCAAATCACAGTGGATTCCTTCCCTGCTACCTGAGAGACTTTAAGTACAGATGCCAGTGACTGAAAGTGTCGCCTCGAAGTAGGACAAATTCATTTTGCTTTTAGGTGCCAGAACAAGTCTCAACTATCAGTAATATCTGATATATCAATTTTAGAAAGGCACTGTTTATTTGTGAGGCGGGATTGTGAATATGCTTTTTGTGCAGAAGGATCTCAGGTTCTGTCCCTGGCATCTCCAGTTAAAACATCACGTAGAAAATGATAGGAAAAATTTGCTAAGATCTCTATTTAGAGTTGCCGGGTGCCTTCCTTCTGCTGGCGGGGGGATTTGGGGGCATTCTGGGGCTGGGTGGGGACTTCTGGAAGTGACATCATGTCAGTGATGTTGAGGCGATGCTCTACTTTTTGGGCACAATATGGTTAAAACAGCGACAAACCATATAGTTTTGCCCAGAAAGTAGAGTGTTGCCCCTGGTGCAGTGACATCACTTCCAGAAGTGACATCAGTGCATCATCAATGTTGTGCGGAGACATCTGTTTGGGGGCAAGGTTTCCCCCACCAGCCAATTGGCCGGTGGCAGGCTGGAGCCCGCAAAAGGTGGATCCCCCGCCCCCACCTGGGGACTGGCAAGCCTATCTCTATTGGGCACTCTTAGAAGGTATAGAATGGCTTGTGGGCACCACAATAAAACGGCTGCTATGGAGCTGGGGCCAATCACAAAATGTTGGTCAGTCCCACAAATTGTAAGGTGGTTCTAGGCCAAGCATCCACCTAAGATGAAGGCAGATATTTCTAAATGGGTACTTTTAGAAGACACAAAGATGGATTCTCCTGCAGACATCTGGAACACCCCCTGCCCCATTGTGATGGAGGAAAGCCAGGATTGACTCATTTGCTTTGGGAAGAGATGCTTTGGGGAAGAAAAGTGGGCACTAGGAACTATGCTGGTGGATAACATGGCACCCCTAGGAACCATGATGAAGATCATTGCTTGTAGGAATGTGGATGAAATGGCAGAAAGACTTATGGGCTTGAGGAGATGGGAATCATCGGTGTAGTGAAGGAAAGTCCTTGATAGTGGAGAGAAATGTGGGTGTCCTTTGGGAAGGGTCCTTCATAAACTCACAAGGGTTACAGGAAAGCATGTATGGATTGGGCTATGGGCTATCTTCTACTAAAGTATAGAAGTTGCTGTGCCTTGGCAGCTTAGGTATCTCTTGAGATGCTGCTGGTGGGGGTTTGTGGCATTTGCTGCACAGTTATGATGATGATGTAACTGGATAAAAATGTGAAGCAAAGCTTTTTTTAAAAATTGGTCTTTTAAGAAACGCTAAAGTCCTTGATTTAAAACATTAAATTAAGTCTACATTTCCAATCAAGTGTGTGGACTTACTAAGAAGAAGTGACATTGTGTATGAGTACCAAATGTATAACCATGTTTTGAAATAAGCTAGTGAACATCTACTGTTTGGGAAATGAAATACGGACATTCACATGCAGATGTTGACAATCCCAGATAAATTTTGTGGAGAGTTCAAAATATATATATATATCTGCATCCCCTCTTTTCAGACATATGCTAGTGCTTTGAATGTTTTGGACCAGGGTTCTAAAGTGCTATATGGGATCCAATTTAATTTTTCTCCTGTGTATAGGTGTCTACTTCTCTTTCCCCCTTTACTTTATCTCTTTTTATTTCCCCCCATCTTACTGTTTTACCCCTTTTCTGCTTCTCTTTAACAAAAGAAAAGAAAATAATGCTGTGTACTTAGTGCAGCCCATTAGTTGGGGACTTCTGCTCTTGTGAATTTTCCAGTCACCAGGGCTCTTTTTGTAGAAAAAGCCCAGCAGGAACTCATTAACATAATAGGCCACACCCAACAGCAGGAACTCATTAGCATATTGGGACACACCCCTGACAGCACAGCTCGTTAGCACATTAGGCCGCACCCCCATGTTACCAGAAGTGGTCATCCAGCCACACCCACCTTTTGCTTCTTATTCTGTTTACCTTGTTTGTTGCCAAAACCCAGGGCTTTTTTGTAGCAGGAACTCCTTTGCATGTTAGGCCACACACCCCTAATGTAGCCAATCCTAATGAGTTTCTGCTGTTGGGCATGGCCTATTATGCTAATGAGTTCCTGCTGGGCGTGGCCAACT
>NW_015175972.1:52814-56283 GCF_001447785.1 Gekko japonicus | reverse complement strand
GGGTCTGCTCTAGCGGGGCTGCCTACCCGCACTAGTATCCCATCCTCGTCGCCAATTGTTAAGTCGTGCGCTTAACAAAGAAGTCGGAGAGTGATTCAGCAAGAATGCGGTTTATTCTTCAGCTCTGTTACTTCTCCGAACACGGTACAACGATCGCCAGCCAGAACCCATCATTCGAACCAACACATACACTGGCTGCTCTATATTTAAACATTCCCGGCTAATGTAGCCACACCCACTGTACAATAAGCAACCTATGAGGTTGAAGCAATAAGGACCAATCACAAGCGATCCCGCTCTGCACGGTGATTGGCAAACATATTCTGGGCTAGGGCTCCTATTGGTCACATTAGGATCCTAGCCCAGGGCGAAGCTTAACATGGCATCTCAATGGCACAGTTCACAAGGCAGTTATATACATCTCAATACATAACAAATCTGTTCACCTTGTTTGTTGTCAAAACCCAGGGCTTTTTTGTAGCAGGAACTCCTTTGCATGTTAGGCCACACACCCCTAATGTAGCCAATCCTAATGAGTTTCTGCTGTTGGGCATGGCCTATTATGCTAATGAGTTCCTGCTGGGCGTGGCCAACTCGGGAGCCAGCCGGAACTCCATTCCTGTGCGTTCCTGCCCAAAAATAGCCCTGCCAGTCACAGTAAGTGACTGCCCTACTCCTCTGTGAATTTTCATAAAATTTAATTCACCGCTGTACTATATATGTATACTGGAAGTCTGACGACTGATGGGTTAGTTCACCAGGTAATGGATTTGATCGCAATACTTTATTTGCTCACAAAGCAATAGCTCTGCTCAGTTATAATGGAAGAGAGGACGTTAACGACTGCTTTTCCCCTCTTTTCCTCCACATAGCTATTACTTTAGTCGTAGTTGTTTGGGCACGTTACCTGATAGAGATGAACAGATTTTTCCTGTTCCATTTATGGGTCTACATGTTCACCATCCTAACATTCCATGCTACATTCTTTGCAACTTCACTTGGGGAATGTGTAAGACAGTAAGATTAATTCTCGAATTGCAGCACGCACAGTTTTACTGTGTTGTTCCATCCGCGCATCAGCAGCCTGCTTGAGGTGGCTCACAAAGTGAATGTCATGCAATGAAGCCATAAATACAACAGAAGAATGATCAGTATCAAAATAAAGCATAAAAGCAAGCCGGGGGTACAAACCCAGCACAAAACAATGTCCTGAAGTCAAAATGATATTCATAAAACAGTCCTCAGGATAGAAGCAGGCCATCAAAACACCTACAAAACTGGAAGCCTTCAGGAAAAAACTGGGTAAAAAGAAATATTTCTATGATACCTAAAGAACAATAAGACAGGTGCCAGGCAAGTCTCATTGGAGAGGGTATTTCAAAGGGGAGGTGCCACGACTGAAAAGGCCCTGTCTCTAACTTCCAGAAACCTCACCTCTGCATTAGTTGTTAGGGTCATTATCAAAGGGACATTTACCAATGTTACAAACATTGGAATACCATTTGTGAATTATATGTACACTGAAGGTAATCCCCCCCCAGAATTTCCTAGAAAAATTGCTCTTGTGTAGGCTTGCAAGTCAGCTTGAAGCCTGATCCTTATCTCAAAGAAGTGTCCTTATTTAGTATTAAGAGGTAGTGTTCTGCAAAATCCAACTTAAATTGAATATATTGCAATATATTCTAGTACAACACAGAATTTAGGGAGCCAGTGTGACAGATGAAAGACTTGGGTTCAAATTGCCACTCATCCATGAAACCTAGTGGGTGACCATTGTCTCTAGCCACAGTTTCTCAGCCTAACCTGCCTCACAGAGGTGTGGTGAGGATAAAATGGAGGGAGAATCATGCAAATCACTCTGATAGGGTTGCCATGCTGAACCTGGCAACTGGGGGGAGGGTTGGGGACAGGGACATAGTGGTGGGGAACTCGGAAATGATGGTGGTAGCTCTAGGAATCACAACAAGCCCTATGATTTTGCCATGGAGTTTCTGGTGATTCCTAGAGATACTGCTGTTGCTTCTGGGTTTTCTCTGGAAGTGAAACATCATGCTCGCAGCACCGGTCATGGGCATGGCAGCCCTACAACCTGAGCCATTTGGAGGAAGGATGGGATAAAAATGTATGCATAAATAGGAAGCACGGTTAACAATCTGACACATATAATATGTCATTTTTGGGGCAGTCTTGCAATGTGTTGGTTATTTTGGAGCTCTTCAGGTGGCAGCCACATCTAAATGAGACACAACGTTTTTGGACTGTACTCAGATGCTTTAAAGTGGGTGGGTTGTCAATTCATTGAGACGGATTTATTGAGACTTGTTTTCTGTTTATTACCAAGGGGTGTTGGTTTCAAATTTATATTTGGGTGGGAGGTAACAACATTCTTATTGCCTGTCAAATCTGTTGGCAGACCATTTTATGTAGTAGTGTTTGGTCAGTTGCTAAGGGACTGGCCTAAACACCATCTTGGTTGTATTAACTTCACGTTTGTGGTTTTACAGTTTAGAAAGACAAGGCCTTGTTCAGTAACGTACAAGTATAACTTAAGCAAAAAAAATAAAATAAAAATAAAACATCCTTGCATATGTGATCAGCTCTGTGTGCTTTAAAAAAGAAGTTTTAAACATTCTCAAGGCTAGTTTTGAAGTCTGATATTTATCCTTTAGTTCATGAAACAAAAGATTGACATGGCAGGGTTCATGGATGAGAAATCTTTGACTTGTGATGGCATCACGTTCAGGGCTGCCGAGAGCCCCCATGAGTCTCTGGACAAAGATTCCATCTGGGACTCCCCTGTATGATCCTGATCCAAACCAACTATCATAATAAAACCACTCAGTGGGCCTGCTGCTAGCATGAATCTGTAATAATAAAAGAATGGGCCTGTCTGTCCACCTGCTTTTAAAAAATTTATTTACTTTATATCTGGCCCGCCCTCCCGCACCTCACACGGGGGGATGGCGTCCCCCCGCGTCCCCCCCAAATGACCCCTGCATCTGGGGCTCCCCTATATGATCCTGATCCAAACCAACTATCATAATAAAACCACTCAGTGGGCCTGCTGTTAGCATGAATCTGTAATAATAAAATAATGAGCCTGTCCACCTTCTTTTTAAAAATTTATTTACTTTATTTATATCTGGTCTTTCTCCCCACTCGGGATAGGGTTGCCAGCTCTGGGCTGGGAAACACCTGAACAGTTTGGAGGTGGAGCCTGAGGAGGGCAGGACTTGAGGAGGGGAGGATCCTCAGCATGGTATAATGCCATACAGTCCACCATCCAAAGCAGCCATTACCTCAACGGGAAATGATTTTGGTTGTCTGGAGATCAATCGTAATAGCAGGAGATCTCTGGGTGCCACCTGGAGGTTGGCAACCCTAAATGAGCCCCCAAAGCAGCTGACATAATTCGCCTCTCCTCCATTTTATCCTTACAACAACCCCGTGAGGTAGGTTAGGCTGAAAG
>NW_015175972.1:23563-52799 GCF_001447785.1 Gekko japonicus | reverse complement strand
CCCTGGAAGGATCGGGGAGGCCTTTAAATGCCTCCCCGTGCCTTCCCTGGCCTGTCCAAGGGCCGGCTTGCCCAGGCTCCCTGCAGCCACGGTTCACCCAGGCAAGCCAAGTGAAGGCAGTTTAAACTGCCTTCCCTTTCTTTCAAGGGGGGGCTTGCCCGGGCAAGCCAAGGGAAGGCATGGGGTGTGGTCTAATATGCTAATGAGCAGCACTGTCAGGGGTGTGGCCTGTTATGCTAATGAGTTCCTGCTGGGCTTTTTCTACAAAAACAGCCCTGGCTAGGAGACTCAAAACTGGCCACCAGCTACAAGATGATTATTGGGAGTTCCAGTGCCAAAAGGGAAAGGAATGGGAAAATCATGGCCCAGGTGAGACAAACTCCAACCACACCATGTTACTTGCAGTGGAAGCTAAGGGTCTCTGTTTGTGGCAGGCATAGCTCAGAAAATAATGCTACATATTTGAAAACTGGCCACCAACCCTAGAATGATGATGGAAGTTGCAGTGCCAAAAATGAAGGGAATTGGAATACTCTGAACCAGGTTATCTTCACAATAGGCAACATGTAATGCAACATTTAAGCAACCTGTCATCCCCGATCTGCCATGGAAGATTACATGGTGACACACTGTCAGCCAGACCTACCTCACAGAGTTGTTGTGAGGATAAATGGAGGACAGGAGAACAATGCAGCGTTGGGTCCCCCCATTAGGGAGAAAGACTAGGTATAACATTGTTATAAATCTAAATTTTAATGACATTACAAAGGGCTATTAAACCTTTCAACAATATAATAATAATGATAACAACCCAGTGCCTGAACTGGGAGATCTAACTTCTGTTCCACATATATAACCACTAAAACAGATTGTTTCATTACTATTCATGTAAAGGGGTGGTGGTGGTGGTGGAACATCCTTTTACTACTTTGTTAGATCATGGGGAAACATTAACTTACTAGGGTTGCCAGGTCCATCCCCTTTAAGTGCCCACAGCTGAGGGCCCCACCAGCCCGATCTCTGAGCGGCATTGCTGCTCAGAGATCGGGCATGCGGAGCCCTGTCCCACTGGCTGTGAGCACTTAAAGGGGTCTCCGCCTGCCCGGAGATCAGGCACACAGCCTGCAGCTGCCCCTCTCCCTCCTCTCTCTCAAGAGAGAAGGGAGAGGGATGGCTGCGGGTGTTGGGGCTTGGGCTTGGGGCTTCCCCCGTTGGCCAGCTGGCCAGGCAGCAGGTAGAACCCCCCTAAAAGTGGGTAACCCTCACCAAACCAGGGGGTCTGGCAACTTTATAACCCGCCCTTCTGTTCATAAAATTAACAAAGGTTTGTTGCTGTACTGCTATTTCATACATTCTGTCACCAAGTGGAGATGAGGTCTTGAGGCCAAGAAGTGAAAATGGGTGGGGGGGATTAGGTAGAGGCAGGGCTTTTTTTGTAGAAAAAGCCCAGCAGGAACTCATTAGCATAATAGGCCACACCGAAGAACAGAAACTCATTAGCATATTAGGCAACACCCATGAAAGCACAGCTAATTAGCATATTAGGCCGCACCCCCACGTTACCAGAAGTGTGCTCATCCAGCCACACACACCTTTTGCTTCTTATTCTGTTTACCTTGTTTGTTGTCAAAATCCAGAGCTTTTTTTGTAGCAGGAACTTCTTTGCATGTTAGGCCACACACCCCTAATGTAACCAATCCTAATGAGTTTCTGCTCTTGGGTGTGTCATATTATGCTAACGAGTTCCTGCTGGGCGTGGCCAACTCAAGAGCCAGCCGGAACTCCGTTCCTATGCGTTCCTGCCCAAAAATAGCCCTGGGTAGAAGGAGAGAGAAATTAACAAGGAAAGTGTGGAAAATGGTGATCGTTTAAGGAAAAGAGAGGGGAAGGTTGTTTTATCTTGCTGCAACACCCTAACTACTGTTTTGCAAAATCTGGCTGAGCTGGTGCAAGGAAAGGAATAGAGAAAGGCTAGACTACTGGAGAAAACGACCTGCAGGCTGGCTATTACTGTAGCAGCCATCAGTGTACTGTCTTGCCTTGCTTCAGTGCTGGCTTGGTTGATGGGCTTAGCATGATCTGTGAAGCAAATTTGTTTTAGTATTGAAAAAAGGCAAGTCTAATGGATCCTAGGCCCTTTCTGCACTGACAGCTTGCTCCAGAGAATCCGAGGGGTCAAGGCTTAAGGGCTGACTTCGCAGTTGCACGCGTTCCCTCTGCATTGGTATTCCCCTTCCGGTTTATTTATTTGTGTATTCTGTATGCATTCTGTGTCTACAAGCAAAACCCACATTTTTTGCCTAATTAATATGGATTCAACAAGAGACCAGTTTTACTGGAAGATCCCAAGGGGAGGAGATCTGCAGCCAGGTAGTCCAGGGCTGCCAAGTCCCCCCGGGGGGCAGAAACCCCCCGCCCCAGAGGCCTGTTCCCCGACGCCGGGGAATCGAGCCCCGGGGGGAACCCTGCCCCAGCATGCACGTCACAGGGAAGTGACGTTATGACGCCGGGCACGCTGGAGGCGGGGCCACGGCCATACAAGGGAAAACTCTATGGTTTTCCCTTGTATGGTCATGGCCCCGCCCCCAGCGTGCCCGGTGTCATAACATCATTTCCTGGTGACGTGTGTGCGGCGCGCACGCGCGTGCCGGGAGTCCCCCGCCGGCAAGGTAAGTGCCACTTGGCAACCCTATGTGAGGTAGGTGGAGCTGAGAGAGCTCTGACAGAAACTGCTCTTTTTCAAGAAAATCTCTGACAGAACTATGGCTTGTCCAAGGTCACCCAGCAGGTGCAAGTGGAGGAGTGGGGAATCAAACTCGGTTCTCCCAGATAAGAATCCGCGCACTTAACCACTACACCAAACTGGTTGCTCACAAGCCGCATAAGAACCCTGGGTGGGCTGGTTCCGGCCCCAGGGCCTTATATTTGACACCCCTGGTGTAAAGGGTTTTAGGGCCTGCATTTTTTTCATATTTCAAAATGTATATTGCACAGCCTTGCAGTTTGTTTATAATATTTCAAAGCTTGCTAAATTTCAATAGCTGCCCTTCAAGTTTCTCCATTTACAGACGTGGTACCGAGACAATAAGAAAGAAATTGAAGCCCAGAGAATTCTCCTGCACTGAGATCTGTAACAACCAGCATGGTATCAGGCATCATGGAGAGATGGATTGTGAGATGCAGCTGTCCTGGAGAGAGAGAGAGAGAGAAAGAGAGAAGGGGGGGGGAACGGGACCCAAAGACAGAATGTTGAGTCCAGCAGTTTAAAAAGACAGAGGAAGTAGAGAGATACCACAAAGATACTGAGAAGATAAAAGAAGAGGCCACAAGTACATAAAGCAGAAGTCGAGGGAGAGAGAGAATTTGACTGGATAACGTCAGCTGAGAGCAGAGATTAGAGTTCGAGGGCTGCTAACTCCTTCTGGCACCCCAGGAGATGCATGTTCTTCATAGCTCCCCTAAACCAGGGTTTGGGCATTTCCCCTTTAAGAGCAAAGAGCCCGCGTTTCCCTTTTAAGTGCACGGAGCCGGCATTTCCCCTTTAAGAGCAAAGAGCCCGCGTTTCCCTTTTAAGTGCACGGAGCTGGCATTTCCCCTTTAAGAGCAAAGAGCCCGCGTTTCCCTTTTAACTGCAGGGAGCTGGCATTTCCCTGCAAGCCTGATCTCAAGCGGAGATCGGGCTTGGGAGGAAAGATGGGCTTCATGCACTTAAAGGCAGCCACCCCTCTCTCTCAAAAGAGAAGGGAGAGGGGTAGCTGTGGGTGTTGGGGGCAGGGCTTCCCCCGCCGGCCATCTAGTCAGCAGCGGGTAAAACACCCCCCCAAATGGGGGACCCCTGGCAAACTGGGGGGTTTGGCAAGCCTAGTTCTGCAGTGATAGAGTGGACTGTACCACTTTAGATCCAGGTGGGTAGCCGTGTTGGTCTGAAGCAGTAGAACAAAGTTTGAGACCTTTAAGACCTTGAATACAACTTTGTTGCTCTTAAAGGTGCCACCGGACTCAAACTTTGTTGTACCACTTTGGAATTGGATCATAGATGTAGGGTAACCCCTTACATTGGCAGTGTGCCCAAAGGCACCACCAGCAAAAGGGATGTATACTTCCTTACCAGGTGATGCCAATGTCCACCAGTTCAGCAACTATCAATGAAAGACAGCTTTGAGGCGTGGAACAGGGTTTTGAAGCAGAGTAGTGGGAATAAGCATCGAAAATGAAATACTAGTAAAATACATGCCCCTTAGTTCCCGTGTTTATTTGGGTAATCCATTGATCAATTCTCGGATCTTCCTGCTGGGAGGGGCCAGCCCTGCTCCTGTGTGTTATGTGCCTTCAAGTCACTTCTGACTTCTGACTCTGTGAATTAATGACCTCCAAAATGTTCTGTCATTGACAGCCTTGCTCAGTCTTGCCATGTCTCCACACAATAACAAAAAAGTGGCACAATATGTTTGGCTGGGTTGGCCTTGATTGGTGGCACAATGTCAGGATCCACAGCAAGACAACGAAGTACACGCTTTCAAGAAGGTTTTACTTTTATTGAAAAGCCATAGATGCAGTAACATGAACACTGTTAGGAACGGCGGGTTACCTATGCACATAATAGGATATAGGGCATTCGTGTGCACCCCCCCCAGCTCTACCCAATTAGATGGACTCCCGCGCGCGGGCATTTGGCGTATTCTCTAACGGGCGCAAAGCTGGGAACGAAAGAAGCTCCCACGAAAGCTAGACACCACCAACCTCTCCAGTAACCTTGACAGATAAGCGTTACAGCTTTGAAGCAATTAAGCGCATAGGGAGGAATGCACAGCAATTAGAAACACACACCACACTCATGGCAGCTTCAGCTGACACACATGCTGTCGACTTGGTAATGAAAGGATACTGCCTTGCTTTACTGATGATGTGCTTATGTTTCAGTTTGAAGATGTGAATTCACACCTATGCTTATGTCCTCAGGCTTATTTTACTGACATGTCTTCTTGACTTCTTGCTTTACTCATTGATATTTTATTATTTTAATGGTAAATTGCCTCAAGCAGGACTCGGAAGCAGCAGCACAGAAATCTCATTTAAAAATTCTGAACAGTTTGCTTCTTAAAAGACTTCCTGCAGTTTCAAAACTAGCACAGGGAGTAGGTTGAGCTAGGGTCTTCCTTCCCCGATGTGCTGTTTTTGCAAGACGTTTAACATGGAAAGAGGTGTTTAAAAATGGTGTACCCTATCTGTAGCCTAAAGGAGCTCTACCACTCCAAGATTCTATCCCTTTGCTATGCTGTGCATGTAGACTGGGGCTGTGGTCACACGACAAGCTTACCATGGTTTGTTCCCACTGTATATTTGAACAGGGGTATTTATTTGCGGGTTGGGATGATCAGACATCCCTCCCCAAGCCTCTTTCATGACGCGATGAGGCTGCACCAAGCGGTGGTGTTTTCATTGCGCATGCACATATGCGCATAAACAAATTGCCGTTCACGCGTTGGATGTATGCAGCGTGGGATCAGTCATGCACACAACAGTGGAACTCTAAAAAAAAGAAGGACATTCAGATGTCCAAGTCAGCAGAGTTGGTAGTCCAGACAGTCAGAATTGTGGGTTTGCACTGCAAGAATCTGTTAAGTACTCGATTTTCATGGTGTCAGACCTCCAAAGAATACCAGGGCCGGGAGGCCAGAGGCAGGCTATCAAGCCACTTCTCTGAATGTCCTCCATGTCCCAGTAGGAGTTGCCAGAGGTCGCCATGACTTCCAGGCATGCACACACAAATGCAAAAAAACAAAACAAAAACCCACCTCCTTTTCACCCCTACTGCCTTCCAGAAGGGTTGCCAAGTCTAGGTGGGGAAATTCCTGGAGATTTGAGGGTGAAGCCTGGGGAGAATTTGGAGAGGGAGCTCAGCAGAGATATGGTGCCACAGAATCAACACTCTGAAGCTGCCATCATCTCCAGTGGAACTCATCCCTGTAGACAGGAGATGAGTTGTAGTTGATGGAGATTTCCAGGCCCCCCCACCTGGAGGCTGACAATCCTACTTTTGGGGACTTGGAAAATCATGGGAATCTTGTACTGGAAGAGTCATTTGTATGGCTCTGGAAAGAGAATCCCCCACCCCGGAAAGATGGAAAACGTAGATGGCAGGAGGAACCACAGATAAACATAGATTAATACAAAATGCATAGCAGTGTAACTTTCATGGCAACAAGACAGGTTTATGCTGCAGGGAAGGAGGGGAAATCATGGTTTTCATTAGTTAAAAAAAAGAAGAAAAATTAATGCTTTAATTTAATATCATAAGAATACTGAGGCAGTAGAAGAACCTTCCAAAGGAGGCTTTAAACAGTCATGGTGATTAAGTTTGACAAGCCCATTGAACAGGGTCGTTTGGGGATAATGCATAACAGGAAAGCATGTTCTATGCATGTCTGCAAAAAACATCTACCATGACAGAAATCTAGTGCTTTAAGAAGAAACGTGCAGGCCAGTTAACAAACAAGGAATGAATGTCGACTTCCCAACAGACAGACCCATACCGCACACATAACTCAGTTCCGAGCCTGTTTTAAATTATCGTGGCACTCTGACTAGGAGCCCTGGAAGTTGTAGTCATGGGAAGAATGATGGGATGAAATTCTGTCACAACCCCCCCCCTGCCATGTATACAGCCACACAGTTCTTCTATCAGAATGGCATTTCAGTTTGCAGGAAAGGGGGTGGCCATTTTTGTCAGCTCCCCTCTCCTACTGCAGACTTGTCCGCTTTGCTTCCTGTGCTGTTCCTGAGGGCTCCCACACCCCTGGGAGCAACATTTCGGTAAGCTCTGCGGGCTGCAGCAAAAGGTGAAATCAGGGAAATCCTGTTCTGCAGAGTCCATGGCTGGCTGGATACACACCAGTGTCATGTTTTGAGTCAGGTTGTTCTTCATCAGGAAATATTAAGGGCAGTTGGGGGGGGGGTAGGAGAGAGGGAGGGAGAGAGTTTTTCTTCCCGATATTCAGCTTTCTTAGCATGAGAGTTTTTCTTCCCGATATTCAGCTTTCTAGAGTAGGTACTTAGCATGACCACATTTATGTTGTTTTTCTTCAAAGGAATTTTCACAGTGCATGAGATGGAGTTTTTCCTCAATAGCTGAGGACTTTCAGTACAGTAATCTATGGCCCCAGTCACACGGGCAGGAAAATGCGGGGGGGAAGCGTGGCTGTTTGCCCTGGAGCAAAATAACGCATGGTTGCACGATCAGACGTCCCGTCGAGGTCCCGTCGAGGTCCCGTGGTTACGGGGGGAGGTGCCGATCACAGGACAATCCTGCGGCGCTGGATGCCATGGGACATGGGCGGGCGCCGGATGCCACGACCTACCACCGGAAATGCGATCAGGCACCCGCCCTTGCCTTGCGGTTTTTACCCCGCATCTTCAGCGGGAAGCCTCGGGTTCACCATGGGAGCTCTACGCTTCCCAGATGTGGCGCTGTGATCGTGCCCAGAAAATCCGGCTATCTTCCGTCTCTGTAGCGTGGCTAATGCTCCGTGTGACCGCAGCCTATAATGGGATTCCCCCCACCCCTAGTGTTTGACTTCTTTAGAACAGTTTTTAGAGAGTTCTGTGAATAACAACTTGTGCTGGATCTTATTAAAGGTCAGTCTAATTTAATTTCCCCACAATTGGGGGCCCAGGTACCTCTGAAAGCTATGACATATTTTGCTCAACCATGGACTTTAAAAAGTAGACACGAGTAAGCTGCCATATGCCAGCCATAATCCTTTCAGTACCATAAAGTGAGCAGATAGATGACTTCACAATTACAGCATGGTGTTCTAACCAGAAACTACATTTTGAAGGGCCTTCAGTATATTCTGTTTAAACAGCCAATTGTTTCACATCTGAGCTTCAGAAGACAGATTCAGGATTGCACCATGAAATAACATAATATGCAAATTACAAACTGCAGAGTTTCCAGTTATGTGTGAGAGACTCTTGTGCTCAGATGAAGAACTGTATGATCTTATGTTGGGGCCTAATGTTCTGGGACTTAGTTCTCAGAGCACTCTTCCAGCACAGCAGAGATGTGCAACTTCAGCTCCTGTCATTAGCAGGCAGTATGAAAGCTCTGGTTCAGCCAGGCCTGATAAAGAGATAAAAGATTCCTGATATTCTGTCCTTGTTGGATCTACAGGTCAAGGTCCCTCTCAAGCTTCCAACAGCAGTTGACTCAAAAGGCCTCTGCATTGCAGAATGAGAAATCCACAGCTGGATTTGCATATTACTCTGTCAAGACTATGAAGCTATAAAACTCGAATTTTGCAATGAAATGCACATTCCTCCAATAGTTGGCTTCTCATGGAGAAACTCCATCTCAACCCAGTCAAAACCATTTTCTGTGTCTGAGTCTTGTGATTTGGAACCATATATCTGAAACTGAATTTAATGATTTGCAAATGCGGGTCATTATATTAATTCAGAATTCATGTGGGCTTCAAAATTTCAGTGCTGATTTTGACAAATTTATTTATTTATTTATAAACAGGGAGGTGGTGACTGTCCAGAGATGAGCATTGGGGCCATTAAAATTGCTCTAGAGATTTCTCTTCCTGGTTCGTTCATTTATGTATTTACTGACGCTCGGTCCAAAGACTACAGACTAACCCACGAAGTACTGCAACTGATCCAGCAAAAGCAGTCACAGGTATGAAGCCTTTTCCAATTCAGTTTGCTTGAAACATCTTTATTTCTTTCTCTTTGCAGAGAGGTATATTTCTGTTTTTTCTATCTGTATATTTTTATCTAACTCTCAAGAAGCTGAGGGTAGTGGACATAGTTCTTCCATTATACCCTCCAAGCAACCCTGAGAGGTAGGTTAGGTTGAGAGAGAGAGAGGGTGACTGGCCTGATATACAGTGAGCTTTATGCCTGAGGAGGTATTTGAACCCAGATCCCAGTCTAACACTGTAACCACAATACCATACTGGCTGTCTAGAGAATTGCAGCATGGATACATTATCTAATTTGATCATGGAATCGGGATGTCACCTTCCAATGAACAGTTCCCAGCTTCTATAGAATCTTAATATAATTTCTTCTTTCTGATTCTTCTTGCCACTCTTCGTGCATGCAGTTTTATATATTTACATGGAAAATCAGAGATAATTAAGCCAAGCAGAAGGTTTCCCCCCACCTCATTACAAATTATGGTTGCCAGGAAGTGTCTGGCAATTAGTGGGAGGGATTTAAGTGGGGGATACGGGGGGGGGATGCAACATTGGCTGTGGAGTCATATCGCTTGTGGTAAAAAAAAGAAGTAACTTGCGTAGCTCGAGGAATTGCCGGAACGTCTTCTGGAGGTTCTCTGGAAGCGACAAAGAGTAACTTGAGGACTCTCTGGGAACTCAATGGTAGTCTTATTTATTTATTTATTTATTTATTTCATTCCATTTCTATCCCGCCCTCCTCGCACGCAGGCTCAGGGCGGCTTACAGGGCACAAAGTGCTATAAAACAGATACATTAAAACAACAGAAGCTAAAAACATTCACAACTCACAGGATACATGGAGGACTAAAATTGCACACTCTCCATTACATGTCAGGAAGAGGTCCAAGATCGAAGTCAGAAGTCTTGCAAGAGTCTGAGTCCTTTGTTGCTGCCCTCCAGAAAGGTCATAAGATTTGTAAAAGGGCTTCCAGGCCCCTGGTCAGGATGAGGAATCGTCCACCCCCCCAGTCCAATTGCATCACATCACTTCTAGTAAAAAACCAGGGCAGCAACAAAAGACCCAGACTCTTGCAAGATCCCAGTAGCAGGCCTGGCTGAGCAACATGGCTCAGTCTGCTGTTGGACAGAGGCAAGCTCTTGAAGGAAACATTTTCCAACTCTTCACCTCTTCTTTTAATTGGGATGGCAATCCCAGCAGCCAATAATTATTTTATGTTTACTACAAAAATGTCATGACTAATGAAAACTGGGAATTACATGAGGCACTAATGAGGGCTATTAAGTAATGGGGGCCTATCATGTTAATGTAGTGTTGCTCTGAAAGTTATTAGCTAATTACTGAGGAATGAAAATATAAAGTAAAATTCTTCTAATGGCATCGTGGGTATTTTTCTTCAGCTAATTGGTTTCTGATGCATTGCATTTTTCACCCCTGTGCATATGAGAGTTATTTACATATTCTTTCTTTTTAATTTTTCTTTTATCTTTTTATTAGGTTGTCTTTGTGCTAACAGGAGACTGTGATGACAGAGCACATATCGGTTATAAAGTCTACGAAGAAATTGCCTCAACAAGTTCTGGTCAGGTGTTTCACTTGGACAAGAAGCAGGTTAATGAGGTATGATGGATGGAGCTTAATTTTGAGTATGGTGTAGTGTGGACAAGGTCATGAGGTACAGGAACATCTGTCTAATGACCTCAGTTCTGGGCTATATATTTCCTGCTAATAATGTAACCAGTGAAACTTTCCCTAGAGTCCAAGAGGTACAAATAGGAAAACTTTACTATTCTTTCTACTTTATCCTGGTCTTCCTGGTCCAAGTCTTTAACACACGCCCAGTCAAATTAATGTAGGTATAGATATAAAGGAGAGGGCCTTGGCTCAGTGGTAGAGCATCTGACTGGAATGCAGAAGGTCCCAGGTGCAGTCTCTGGCATCTCCAGTTAAAAGGCCCAGGCAGTAGGTGATTCAAAAGACAGCTTCATGTATTCATGGCTTATGCTATTTTGGATACATTTGCTATGGCTCAGTGGTACAGCATCTGCTTGGAACTTAGAATGCCCCAGGTTCAGTCCCCAGCATCTCCTACTGAAAGGACCAGGTAGCAGGTGAAGTGAAAGACCTCTCCCTAAGACCTTGGAGAGCTTCTGCTAGTCTGAGTAGACAGTACTGACTTTGATGGACCAATGGTCTGATTCAGTATAAGGCAGCTTCATATGTTCATATGTCCTTGCAGGTAATGGGAGAATGTAGAATTTGAACCTATGACCCACCCACAGAAGAACCAACCAGCCATTACTTTTCCTAGTAGTTCAATGTTTGTCCTTTGCAAGGGCATCCTACTTCCTTAACAAATCCTATTGAAGTAAAGAGGCATAAAGTCTACATTAAAAAGAGGCATCCTTAGCTGTGTAAAGCCCCAAAGGAATCATACTCTGTTCTTAAAAGCATCTGACTTGTACCAGAGTCTTACTGTTCTCCTATATAGTGTTGCTCAGCACCAAACTAGATGTTACATGTAACACAGGATTGCCACAGGGACTTGCAGTAGGATGGCAGCTGTGAATTCTCTGTGGGAACTCAGTGCTGAAATGCTGCAGGAACCCAATTTGGATTGGGACTGTAGTGGGGGGGGGGGGCTTTTGCCTTCAATCCTGTGCTGTTTTCCCAAGCTGAAAGGGCTCTGGGTGGTGTTTCATCCTATAGGACAGGGCTGCATGTGCAAGTATTCAGGGCATGTGCAGCTCCCTGAAGCCACTCCTCCTGAATGACAGTTCCGATATGAATCGGTCCCCTGTGCTGCTTCAAAACTGAGTTCCCATGGAGTGTTTGCAGCTGCTGGCCAGCTGTTAAGTCCTTGTGGTAAGCACATGTTACATCTAGTTTTGAGTATTGTTTCAATGTTAAATAAAAATGTTGTGCATCTGATTTTTTCCTTAGCTTTTCTTTATTTTTAAGGTTATTGTTATGCAGCAGTGCAGACTTTACCATCCTTGTAGCTGTTTGTAGGGCCAAAACTGAACTGGCTCAGTGCTTCCCACACTCCTCATATTGTGTCTCTTGTGTTTCTGTACGAGTCTGACATGGTTGTACCTTCTTATTGCAAGATCCACCTTGAGGCTTATTGAGAACAGTGGATAAAAGATAAAATAAGCCAATAAATAAAACCCAAGCCCAGAGCACTGACATATGCAGAGATGCAAGAGGCTGCGTCTTCTCAGGGCTAGTAATTCTGCTGCACTTCTTCCCAGAAGTGACTGAATGATACAATCGCACCCATAGCAGAATTTTCTGTCACTAGCAGAGGCTGATGGGAAAGAGGCAAGGGCAGAACAGTAAATCATCCAGAGACTCAGCAAGCAGCCTCATTTGCGGGTGGATACTTAATTGCTGTCTATCAGTCTGGAACAGGGCTTTTTTTGTAGAAAAAGCCCAGCAGGAACTCATTAGCACAATAGGCCACACCCCTGACAACACAGCTCATTAGCATACTAGGCCACACCCCATGCATTCCTTTGGCTTGCCCGGGTGCCCCACAGCTGCGGGGCACCCGGGCAAGCCCCCCCTTGAAGGAAAGGGAAGGCAGTTTAAACTGCCTTCCCTGGGCTTGCCTGGGTGCCCCAGACAGGCCGGGGAAGGCACGAGGAGGCATTTAAATGCCTCTCCGATCCTTCCAGGGGGCCCTCGCGCCCCCCCATCTCAGAGTCACTGGGGGGTTTGCTCTCCAGGCCCTCCCTCTGTAGCCAAGCATGCAGAGGTTTTGGTTGTAGTGGGCATGGCCAAAACTGAAGCCAGCCGGAACTCCGTTCCTGTGCGTTCCTGCCCAAAAATAGCCCTGGTCTGGAACATTTTTATTCCCCCTTTCCTCTAAGGGACTCAGGGCAGGGTAAGTGGCTCTCTCCTTCCATTAATTCCACCCAACAACCCTACGAAAGTGGTCATGCTGAGAGAGAGTATGGTTAACCCAGTGAGCTTCATGTCAAGTTGGGATTTGAACCTGGTTTTCCTGGTGAGCCAGCATCTCAGGGGTTCCCTTTGGATTCAGCTGGCATGTCTGGGAAGCTTAATCTGTACCTGTTGTCTTCTCCCACATCTCTGGCCTCAGATGAGGCTGCTTGGCTGATCTGGCCCTGGATGCCAGGGGAAAAGGTCTGGTGTGCCAGGATCAGTATGCATGCTGGGGGGTTATCTACCCTTGTCCTAGTCTAGTACGCTAACCACTACAATGACTAATTATCACTCATGGTATACTAATTTGCCCTGGAAAACCAGGGAATTATTGTAATTTGGAATTGTTGAGGTAGCTGTGATGATTTGTTTGTGCTCTGAATAACTGCATTCGCTATTAGGCAACATCTCACCATGCGGATGAAAGGACACAGCTATATTTTGGAGGTTTTCTTTATTACAGCCATTCTCAAGAAATTGATGCTATAAAGGGAATACAGTCTTGTAACTGTTCCAGGGACGTTTTGGGACTTTCAGGTTCCACGTTGTTGTTATAGACAATAGCCATTTCGCAAGCCTTCATGATTGAATTTGCTAAATAAAAACAAATCTTTTTTAAAAAAAATAATCACATGTTGTTAATTTGGGTAATCCGAATCATCTGTCACTGTCGTAAACATTCCCTTGGACTTCTTGATAAACACGACATTCCATCAACTGTCTTGTGGTATTCTTAGGGGGAAAATATAAATTATTTTTTAAAAAGTTGGAGTTTTGTTTTATATAGTTAGAGTTTTGACTGTTTGTGCTGTTGCATATGAAGTCTTAGGATCTTTTTAGATTCTGAAATTTTGGACTGCTGTCTTCTTTTTTCTGGTTGCAGCTTTGTATATATCTTGTGTTTGGAAGTGTTGTGCTTGTTATAGCAAGCTGTTGTTGCAAAGTCAAATAAATCAAAACTGGCTATTTACATTGCTTGCCCTTCAACTGGAAAAGCACTTCTATAGAGTAGATGGGGATTGACAGGGTTTATTAATATTATAGAATCAGGATAGGCACTCTTTTGGGCTCATGTTCTAGAGGTTGTCTACCCCTGCTACAGAATGTAGAACTTAAAGTACTGTTCAGCAAAGATTCAAACAACTTGGTGGGAAGATTTCCTCCCATTCACTTTGAATCCAGACATACTAGGAGATCTATCCTCACAAGAGAGGTATACTCAGAATCCTATTTAGGTCTGTTTAATGGAGTTTACTCCCAGGAAATGTTATTAGAGTTATACTGTAGGTGTGTGAGGGGTTTGGTACATGTTGGATTACGATTGCAAATTCCAGGTTGGGAATCCTATCCGGCCCTTGAGCAACTGGCTCTCTCCTGCTTCCTTCTCCAGTTCTTCTAGTGCTGCATCACAGCATGCCTCCCTCTCTTTTTGTCATGTGACTGTGATGTCATATGCTTGCAGACCATTCAGTCCCAGCATGTGGCGGCTGGTCATTTTAGATGTGGCTGCTGTCTCTAGAAAGGTTCAAAACCACTACACTAAAGATCTGTAATTCCATTTATTTTATTTCTTTATCTAGGGAATGAATTTTTTTTTTTTAACAGAACTTTATTTAACTTAAGTAGGATTACATAATAAATTAACAGAAATATAAACAGAAATATCTGAAATAACATTCAACTGAAATCTTTATTCTCCATGTAATTACATCAGTGGAGCAACACTTGCAAAAAAGTTTGCCAAACTCTATTTGGTTGAGAGATATCCTTCTCTCATTTTAAGAATGTCAGTTTGATTTCCAAAAAGGTTTATTTACATTTCATGATCCATTCTTCTATTGGTGGAATAGTATCTGACTTCCAATATCACATGAAGGTAATTCTAGCTGCTGTTATCATATGATGGATCATAGTTTGAAATTCTATAATTGGGCAGAATTGCCACAGAGAAGATGAATCCAAAAACCAAAGGTTGAAGAAAAAACATGTTTGAGAAATATGTTTTATATATATATATTACGCCAGTTTGGGAATATTTTTGGTTGAGTTCTGTACACGCAAAAGAATAGTTATTTTGTGAGGATACTTATAGTGTAGTTTGCTTTTGTTTTTCTGTTTTGAGGGTCAGTTGTTGTGGTCCTACCATCTGTTAACTCCTTACTGTATAAACAGTTGTTAATCTGGGCATTCTTCTCACTTGGGCACTGAGCCTTTGTGTTACAGACCTTGTAATGGGGGCTTCCTCTGCTGGTAGGTTGTGTAGGTTCCTGGATAATATTGGGGGGAGAGGGGGTGCCCATGCCTTCTTCCATGTACGTCGGCCTGTTGCAGGGGTATTTGTGTGCAGGAGATGATTTATAGTGCTATTCTTATACTTTTCTAAGTCTACCGAAGTCAGTAGGCTTATAAGTGTGTAACTGTGCTTAGAATGGCAATGTTGAACCCCTACCCATGGAGCTTACAAGTAGCCAGTACTTACAGGGCTGCTGCTGGATATTCCATAGTCCTCCATACAGTAGAGGGTGCTGTTTTCCATTTTGTGTCTTCCCTTGTGCTGTTTGGTGCGATAGGTTATAGAGACAAGCTGGGATGATGTCAGGGAGTAGGGTTGCCAGGTCCCCCATGACCACTGACAGGGGATTGGGGGGGTATGGCTGCCAGATCCAGATTGGGAAATTCCTAGAGATGTGGGGGTGGAGTGTGAGGAGGACAGGGACCTCAGTGGGGTACAATGCCATACAGTCCACTCTCCAAAAGCATCCATTTTCTCCAGGGGAAATGATCTCTGTAGTGTGGAGATGAGCTGTAATTCCAGAGAATCCCCAGGTCCCACCTGGAGGTTGGCATCCCTATCAGGGAGGGAGGCTGAGATTCATTGGTTGGCTGCTTCTATATCTGGCTGGCATGAGGTGTCATCAACATGCTGCTCCAAGACTGGTGGCTGTGAGCTCGGTCACTATGGTCTCCAGTGCGGTTGCAGTGCTCTCAGTTCTTTTCTTTTGCAACTTTGTTTTGCAGTGAGAGAGTATAGGAGACTGACTTAACTACACCAATGTCACTCCTGCATAAGTGATGTGCTGGTGTCAAGAGTTTAGGGTTAAGTGGTGAAATTGCCAAATCGACTTACCTCTGCCGGCGGGGGACTTTGTGCTGGCTCCCGGCAGCATGCACGTCACAGGGAAGTGACGTCATGACGCCGGGGATGCGGGGGGCGGGGCACAGCCATTTGAGGGGAAAACATAGAACTTTCCCCTCAAATGGCCGCCATTTGAGTGGAAAACATAGAGTTTACCCCTCAAATGGCTGTGCCCTGCCCTCAGTGTGCCCGGCGTCATGCACGCGGGGGTGGGGTTTCCCCCGGGGGCCGATTCCGCGGGGGCGGAAATCGGACCTCCAAAGCGGGGGGGAATCCGCCCCCCGGGGGGATTTGGCAGCCCTAGTGTCCAGAGTTTAGGGTTAAGTGGTGAAAGAGTTAAATCTTAAATTCATTTTGACGGGATTAATATTTGGAATAAATTATTGTGACCCAGAACCAACTGGGAATTGTGTAGATGCATGTGTTTTCCAGGTTTTGATTCCAATTCCAAGTGATGATTTGACAGAACAATCTTGAAAACTAAAAACTAAAACTAAAATAAAATAAAATCTCTGGAGAAATGCTCTGAATAATGCTTTTGGTATAGAATTCAGCAGGCTGCAGTCTGGCACTTGTACAAAACTTTCAGTGGTTGGGTTCCCAGAAAAAAAAACTTCATTTTCCAAAGGATTTTTTCTCCTCCCAGCAAAAATTCAAAGCCAAAATTCAAAAGAAGGGGTAAAATGGCTTTCTTCTCTAATTACTGATTACAGTTTGAGAATTCATAGCATATATGTTTTCAGTAGCAAGAAAGCTGGGTTATTTAGAGGGTTTGAGAGCATTCTTAACTGTCATGTCAGTCAATGTCTGGTTCTACTCTGAAGTAGAATGTAAAAATAGCAATGTGAGACACGTGATTGGGCATCAACAACACCCAGTATTACACCAACTTTTTTTTGCTAAGCATGCCTCAAGTTAAGGCAGAATATTAGTGCCAACACCTAATATAGTTGGGTCAAATGTTCACAGGTGTCCAGTTTTGAAACAAAATAACTACATTTTGATGGGGTAGAGATTTTCCCCCAAAATATTTTGTATGAATAATTCACATCTTTTCCCCAATCCTATTCATCATTATTCTTTCCCTTGGCAGTTGCATTTTTATCCTTTCTGAATTAGTCATATGGATGATCCCATCCATTAAATGGGGCTTTGTCTGATAGGATGATGTCAGTGAATAAAATAATAACCAATCAGATTTGCATACATCATGAGTGCAAGTAAAGATAAATAAATCAAGGTGCAAACTTTCCTCCCCAAGAAGTGCAGAAAAATACTGGATGTAGCAGCTCTACCTTGTACAGCTAAAGAATGATTATTTCTTTTAAGTGAGTGTCTTGTTTCCTGTAAAAAGGAATGAGCTATGCCAGTAGAAGATTTCGTCTTTTAAATTTTTTTATTTTCTAATCTACAAAACTACAGGGTCAGGGTAATGGAACAACCTAAAATAAAGAGTAACAAGGATCCATAATACAGACATATCAAGTTATTGATACGTCTCTGTTATCTTAGTAGTAGAACAAGAAGATTACGAATGCAAAAATGTCAAGCGAGCAATCACAGTCTCTTTAACTAAGGTGAAAATATCACAAAATTAAAGTTCTGTATTAAAAATAACAGGCTATCAGAGTTAATCTATTTTGCAATTTCCTTTCCTCTTATCAGAGTCCAAATTAATTTTTAGTTCTGCTTCAGGATCAGAGAGTTTTGCTAGACTCTTCGAGATGGTATTGCAGCCTTCCCCATCTTCCTCTTCCTCTTCTTCTTCTGTGTCTTTGTTCTCCTCCACTTTCTCAGGTCCATCTTCTGCTTTCTGTTATTGCTTCAGGAACATCCGCTTTATTTATTTCTCGCTGAAATTTCTTTGAGTTCCTTTTGCAATGTGTCCAACATGACGTTAAGGTTGGTCATCTGGTCCAGTAGAGGGTGCAAACCTACAGCAGTCAGTTTGGGAAAGTCTGTGGTTACTTCCGGTCTGGTGACCGGCGATGCTGTGCTGGCAGTTCGTATTATAAGTTTCGCTTTCGACGCCATTTTTTCTGCTCTCTGCATCATTGTTTATACAAGAGGAAAGTTTAAAAGTTCTCCGTAAGTCTGCAATTTATTGCTTTCTTGCTGGTCCGCCGCACAGTTCATTGTAAACCGCTTCCTTCGAGCCACCCCAACTCAGTCATTTCGGGATTGGGCATTCCCCTCCCCCTTCTGCTTGTTTGGGGCTTTGGGGCCGCTTTACTAGTAATGATTTATCAATTGTTTGCTGGATCATGGCTTCACTCGTGTTTGTACTTGCGTTTGCTTGGTATGTAGAGAGAATAATTTCTCGGGATCCTTATATGCTCTGTTCAGTGTGTGCCTCTTGGTGCCATGCTGGCTCCCTGCCACAGGGGCCTGTCAGGGCAAAAAGGTGCCTCAATCCTTTGCCTTCTGCCTTGGGAGAGGCACCTCTCACATCCCAGGCTGAGACCCACCTACAAGGGGTCCGGGGGTCCAAGATCAACTCAGACCCCCCCCATCGGCACGTTTGTGGGGCGCTCACATCAGAGCTGTGATGGAGCACACCCGCTCTGCGAGTCACCGAAACCGGAAGCCGCCAGTACAAGATTTCATAAAATGCTGCTCAAGATGTTTGTTGCTTACAAGCTGAAGTTTAAAATTTACAACTGATACAGGTTTTTTTTGTAGTAACAAACAATCCATGGACTTGGAGTCCATGATGGGATGGATGAGAGCAAATAAGATGGAGCTCAGTCCAGACAAAACAGACATGAGGGTGGTGGTTCACAGCATAGTCCAGAACCCTGGATGCTCATATGTCTTCATGTTATGTCAGTGTGGGGCTTCATTACCATCGGAAGTGTTTACAGACTGGCCTTAGAACTGTGCTTTCAGTTGCCCAGATGAGCGGGGATATATCTGTCTTAGATGGGGTGACACTGCCTTATCATTTTTACAGTTTAGGAATATTCTGGATGCTGGATGCTTGAGGACCATCTGTGTCCAAGATTCTTTTTGTTAGCTTAATCTGGATCGCCAGCTGCAACCACTGTTGGAAGACAAGGCCCTTCCCTTTCATTTATGCCTCAGTTACTTCCCCATGAGACTACTGTAATTCATTTTACTTGAGTCTGTCCTTGAAGACTGCTCATAAATGTCAGATGTGGTTGTTTATTTTGTTGTCTATGAACATACGAACCTGTTCAGAAATAATGACATTGGTTAATTTGTTTCTGGGCCAAGCTCAAGGCACTTGTATTGACCTTTGAAGTCTTGAATGTGCTGGATTCTTCTTTTGTATGAGCCTCTTTCCCCCAAACATTAAGTTCTGTTCATCAGATGTTAACTCATGTTTCTTCAGCTAGAGAGTACAGATTGTTGTTGACAAGGAACATTCAGTGGCGGCTCCTAAACTATCAAAATCCCTTCCTCTTGAAGTCAATCTGACACATTCCTTCCATTCCTTTTGGAACAAATTGGAATTTATTAAAGACCTATTTACTTGACAGTTTTGGAGCTCTGACTTTGTGCCTTTATTTTCTCTGGTGGTGGAATTTCTTTTTAAATAATAATTTTATATAATACATTTAAATGCCATTATTTAAATTGATATTAATTGACATTTATTTTAATTATTGAGTATTAATTACTGAATCATCATCGTCGTCATCATCACATGTTAAGTGTCTGCTCAAACTGTCTATAAAAAATCACAATACAGTTGCAGCTATATTGCACTGGAATCTTTGCAAGATGTATGGCTTACCATCAGCCAGAAATTCACAGGAACAAAAACCAGACAAGATCATGGAGAAGGATGAAATAAAGATTCTTTGGGACATCTGATTACAAACAGATAAACACCTGGAGCATAACACCCCTGATATCACAATTATAGAAAAAATGAGAAATAGGGTTTGGATCATTGACATTGCAATCCCAGGAGACAGCAGAATAGAAAAGAAAGAACATGAGAAGACCGTAAAATATCAGGACCTATGAATACAGTTAGATCACCTCTGGGAGAAGAAGTTGACCATTGTGTCAGTTGTCATTGGAGCCCTTGGAGCAGTGTCTAGAAGTCCCAAGAAACATTCTAGGCATTGAACAAATAACACCAGCTCAGCTCCAGAAGACAGTGTTGCTTGGAACAGCAAGAATCCTGCGATGAAACATCTGCAATTCCCAAGAATTTGAGTAGATCTTGAATTGTAGAACACCATACACCAGTCAGATACCTGACCATAACAATTCATAAATAATGACGATGATTATGATAATGATACTACTACTAGTACTGCTGCTGCTACTACAAATAATAATGTAGTGTCCGCGGACCGCCACCGGAGGTCAGCGCATATGCCCTAGCTTCAGTCCGAGCAACAATAGGGACTAGGATTCTAGTCCCTCCTCTGGGGAACCAATGGGATCCGTGGCGGGAGATTTGAACCCACCAATGGTGACCAGGGGCAATCCCCAGGTGTGTATATATTTGGCCTGCCGGCCGTTTATCTCTTGTCTTTGTTGTGTGCTAATAAAGCGTGCTATGCACCACGTCGTTGTCTGTTGTTCATCCATGCGGCTACCCACTACATAACAAATAACAACAACAACAACAACAACAACAATAATCTGATTTAAGAGCCATTCTGGCTGAAAGGCAGTATACAAATAATGAATTGATTCTTACCATTTTGTTCCATTGGCGGCAAGAGCATTCCTCTGGCAAGAGGTCTCTTCCACAGCCACAAGCTGGAATAAAATCGTAAGATCCAAACCACTGTAAACACATTCTTTAAAATCTCACTAATAATCTATTCCATACCTGGAATTCTGTGGACAACCATCATGATTTTTTAAAAAATATATTAACTAGAAAGAAGCCTCACATTTTCAGGGTACAAAATACTCTTTGCCGCTGTCAGGGGGACTGAAGATATTTTGTTTTTTAAAAAGCCCTGCTCAGTATTTTGCAGGTTTAGCCCCAGTGGTCCTACAGATTGTCAAGGCTATTCACAGATGTGACAAGATAGCAGAACTCAATGCTTGTTCTTGTGGAACTGATGAAATTTCACACCGTAGCTTAAGACTGTATAAATATTTTGTCCACAAACATAAGAATGTAAGAATGTTTGTCAAAACAGAATGGGTCCCCCCCCCCCAATTCCAGTCATGTTCTGATATATTTTTATTACTCTCACTTCAGTTTTTTCCTTTTGGCCAGCACAATCGAGTAAATGAGATGCTGACATTAGAATCTGTTTCATATCTCAGATCAGCTGAGCAATTACTACTGAGTTAAAATGTTGCTGCCTTCTGATGCACCATATATAATATCTTTTATTAGTTACCCTTTTGTTTGTTTGCATGTTCTCTATTGGTCTCAGCTTCAGATGTTCCTTTGGGGAAACATGAGGAAATTTAATACTAGCAGGTCGGAGCTTTGTTTGAATTTCCATGATGGAATCAATTGGGGGCTTAAAACCGGGTGAAAGCATCAACCAGTTAATAACTCCTTGCACCACACATGCACTCCTATTTCTCCCTTTTCTTACTTAGTAAAAAATGTTCCAGGCTGGTCAACCAGTTAATTCTTCTTCTTTCTGAATTGGGTACCTCGGTTCTAGTCCTGGGAGTGGTAATTACCAGAGTAGGAAATAAGATAGGTGGAAAAAATTCTCAAGAAAGGCATCCTAATTTCCAGAAGGCTCATTGGTTTTGTCATGCCAGTCTTGGTAGCTCCGGGGTGATTGGGGGTTTAATTCCTGACCAAGATGTACCTAACTGGACATAGTTCCAGGGTAAATAACACTTTTTAAAATATGTTGTCTGGATCAGTATAATAGGGCACCTGATATGTGCATTTGGATTGCCAAGTGATTCTTCGCCGGGAGCGGGGGGCTCCTGGCTGGCATCTGGTGTGTGCGCCGCACGCACATCACCCAGAAGTGACGGGAGGACGCCAGGCACGCTGGGGGCGGGGCCACGGCCATACAAGGGAAAACCATAGAGTTTTCCCTTGTATGGCCGCCGCCCCCGGCGTGCCCACGTCACTTCCTGGTGACGCACACGCAGGGGTGGGGTTCCCCCCGGGGCCCGATTCCGCAGCGCCGGAAATCGGGCCTCCAAAGCGGGGGTTTACCTGCCCCCCGCCCCCACTTAGCAGCCCTAATGTGCATTGATTTCTTTCCCTCATGTGCTGTTTCATGGTATGTGAAAGCAAATCTTTGTCTCCTGCTCAGTAGAAACAGCCTCAGAGAATAAAATGGTTATCACATACAAGACTCATGCATAAATGGAATCTGAAATACTTTCCAAAGCTGGTGAAACAGTGACATGATTGACAAAAAGTGGAATTGGGGGTTTAATTCCTGACCAAGACGCGAAGAGTCGGACTCGACTGTGCGACTGAACAACAAAAAAAATTGGGATAACTTGCTTTCTGGTAAGATTGGATAACTGTTCTGTTTGGATGATATCCCTATCTGGTACCTATCTAAAGAGTCACTTCCCCTGCTGTCCCTCCCACCTCATGTTGTCTGGGATGCTGAAACCACACTGGGTGGTGCTGGAATAAATATGAGATTGGAACATTTCTGATTACTCCTGTATATCAGAAATAATTCTTTCTTAAATTAGGTGCATTTATTAGATTTATGAATGAGTTTTCAGGTCCAGTCTGGGTTAGTGCACTTCTGATCGTACATTCCTCCCATGTAATAGCTATTTTTATAGTGTTCTTATGATTTCCTACTAACGTGGTACGGTTTCTTATAAGGAAATTCCAATTGTACAATTGTACATGAGGGGTACCTTGACAAAATTGGCAGATTGCTTTTAGCTTGCCCAAGGATGGTTTCAAAGGTGGGCCTTTCTACTCTCCATCTTCCAGCCACCATATCCTCTTCCCCAATCTTTTCTTATCCCCCTACACAGACATTAAGAAGCGGATAAATAGATACGAAAAACCAAGATGGAAATTAGGGCTGCCAAATCGGGCCGGGGGGCGGGGAAACCCCCGCTTTGGAGGCCCGATTTCCACTGCGGCGGAATCGGGCCCCGGGGGAACCCCGCCCCCGGCGTGTGCGTCACTAGGAAGTGACGTGGGCACGCCGGGCACGCTGGGGGCGGGGCCACGGCCATACAAGGGAAAACTCTATGGTGGCTGGAAGATGGAGAGTAGTAAGGCCTACCTTTGAAACCATCCTTGGGCAAGCTAAAAGCAATCTGCTTTGCGCGCGCGCACTCACCCGACGCCGGCCGGGAGCCCCCTGCTCCCGGCGAAGAATTACTTGGCAACCCTAGTGGAAATGGTTAGATCTGAGGCCAGTAGTGCCTGGTGGAAATATTATATTTAAAGTGGAAATGTAGATGATAGGTAGATAGGTAGGTAGGTAGGTAGGTAGGTAGATAGATAGATAGATAGATGAAGTGTGATATTTTCCTAAGATTTCCTCATGGAGCCCAAGTTGAAGGTAGACTGTAAACTCAAATAAACCAGATGTATTAGACTGAAAAAACTTTTGGTGAGTAGGTTGATATCAACTCTCTACTAAATACATGAGTATGATGGGCAGCCATGAGAAGCACGCTCACAGACTTGAAATGCACCTCTTGAAAACGTTCAAATGACCTGTTCATGCTAGGTCTTTGATCGCGCCAGGGAGAAAAGGCGGCGCGGCCGGGGGATCCGTGTGATCCCGCCGCGCCGTGTCAACGTTGGCGCAGCTTTTAAAAGCCGCGCCTTCAAGCGCCTTTTCCCCTGCCGTGTGGCAGGGGCCATAGATAGATAGATAGATAGATAGATAGATAGATAGATAGAGGAAGTGTGATATTTTCCTAAGATTTCCTCATGGAGCCCAAGTTGAAGGTAGACTGTAAACTCAAATAAACCAGATGTATTAGACTGAAAAAACTTTTGGTGAGTAGGTTGATATCAACTCTCTACTAAATACATGAGTATGATGGGCAGCCATGAGAAGCACGCTCACAGACTTGAAATGCACCTCTTGAAAACGTTCAAATGACCTGTTCATGCTAGGTCTCCTCATGTTGACTCTGTATTGTTTGTTTCCAGGCAGGGCTGCAAACTTGCTAATTTACCCTTTGCCTTTATAAACTTTGGTTCTAAGGAGACCACATGCTAACACAGTTGGCTGTTGCTTGAGGATAAAATGTGTCAGGACAAAACTGTTTGTTTTAAAACCAGATTTTTAAATGTTTTCTGAGTTTTAAAGATTTTGTTTTTATATTTAAACCCTGCCCCCCCTTAGCTGGCAATATTGAAGACCTTTTAGTTGCTTCAGATGCCTCTTTATCACATTTAAAGTTGGCTAGCACCTCTCAGCTTTTGCTGCTTGCAACATGGACTTTGAGAGGAAGTATCCGAGTAGATGTTTCTGAGGAGAAATGGATCAAGATTTATCTACCCCCCCTAGAGGTTAAAGGCTTTGTAGAAAGGAGGGCTTGCTTAAGTTCCTTTTGTGTACATCAACCTAGATGTCCTAATCATATGGCATGGTGATCCACATTGGTAGGGTTCCCAGCTGCCAGGTGAGGCCAGGAGATCTCTTGCTATTACAACTGTCCTCTGGACATAGAGATAAGTTTCCCTGGAGAAAATGGCTGCTATGGAGGGTGGATTCTATGACATTGCACCCTATGGAGATCCTTTCTGCATTATCTAGTTATTTGCTTCACCTGTAAGACTTTGATTAACTTCAATTTTCTTTTTGCACGAAATGGATTTTATTAAGTGCAGTGGAAAGAATTTCACAGAGGATGTTATTTGATTTCTACTATTAGTGTTAAATTCCTGTCTAAAAACAAAGAAACCCAAAGGGGCATAAAACATGCTAAAGTTTATGAACTTTAATTCCAGTCTGTTTCCAAAGGGTTGAGGCTAGTGTGGTTTTTTCTTTATTTTACTTATCTAGTGTTGTTTAATGGAGTTTTTTTAGTCTTGGCCTTGCTTGAATTGCAAACCCAGGGGATGTGAACCAAAACCAAAGAAACAACTTGTATGAACCTCTGTGCAATGATGTCTGCCAACTTTTGCGCAGATTCTTTTTTAACAGTTAGAGCACTGGCAGAGCAAACGGAACCGTGAGCTCAGAGTGTAAGAAAACTGACCTCTTGAGCAGGCCAAGAGGTGAAGCTGGGACATGCAAGACTGGGGCAGAAACCTGCATGCTGGAGGCAGAGCCCAGAAGAATCTGGATGAATCTGGCACAGGGTTACCAGGTCCTATCTGGCTGCTGGCAGGGGGCTTTGGGAGGCATTCCTCTAGAGGGAAGTGATGTCCCTGATGTGATAACATCACACAGAAGTGACCTAATCCCATTGGGCCCCTTGGAAAGCGCCGGCGGTGCCTTCTTGCAAAACACCATTTAAAGGGAAGGATCCCTACCAATGGTATTTTACAAATGCGCCCGGGTGCCACATGAAGGAGGGCAGGGAGAGGGGTGGCCACCAGTGGTTGTTGTTGGGGGTGGGGCTTCCCCTGCTGGCCAGCTGGCCAGCAGTGGGCAGGAGCTCAGGAAATCGGGGGATCCGGCAATCCCTTGATGAACCAGTAAGATGCTTTCTAGTTGGCTTCCCTACGGGGCACAGAAGGCTCCTTCTTGGCCAATAAATGTGCAGAAAGAACAATTGCAGAGGTACTGGGGCCTCTGGTTGAAACTGCCTTTGCTACTTGAGAGAGGCCTGCCTAATATGAGTAGAACTATAAGTTTAAATCAATTGTTTTCATTCTAGTTTCCAAATTTCTTAAGCATGTAGGGAACATAGCTAATGTTTCTCTTATCAAAATCCCAGTGATTTCAGACATGGCAGCTCTTAACCTTAGGCCCATTGAAGTGGCTTGGTTGGATGGATTTCAAGTGCTAGCAAGGGGAAAAAAACCAAATTGAATATGCGCAACCTGCAACAAATCATGGTGGATTGAGGTGAGAGAGAAAGCAGACTGAAGAGGCCCTGGTTCTTTCCACTTGCTCTTTTCCTGTGCCTTTGCCAGGTTCTTTTGCAAACTGCTCAGTCTGGGTGGATGTGGAAGCAATTTACAAGGTCAAATAGCCCTGGATTGCGATGAAAGAGTATTAAACATCTATGGGCAGGAAAGTGGTATTCATTTTGGGATGATAAGCTGTAGGGCAAGTATGCTGAGAACTACTCTGATGACTGCTGAATGCCAGAATTGTTCTGCAAAGCTAGAAGTATAATCCAGTGTAATGTGCTACAGAAGCTATCTTTAATTTCTGTCATCAGTCTTCTCTTCTCTTGTAGGTACTGAAATGGGTAGAAGAAGCAGTGCAAGCTTCCAAAGTTCATCTCTTGTCAACTGACCACCTGACTTCTGCTGTAAATGCTTGGCAAATCCCTTTTGATCCTAGCCTGAAAGAAGTCACAGTGTCACTGAGTGGTCCTTCTCCAGGAATTGAAGTCCGTGATCCTCTAGGTGAGATATAAACAAACTGTTTTATGTAAGAAAGGGCAATGGGTGGTTTGGGTATTCTTATAGGGTTGCCAGGTCCTACCTGTAGCTGCAGCGGGGGAGTCCTGGCCCTCTATGGGACTTCTTCGGCGCGCCATGATGACGTCACTCAGAAGTGATGTCATCACACTGGGCATGTTGGGGGTGGGACCACCATCACTTGAGGGGACAACATAGAGTTTTCCCTCGAATGATAGAGCGTTCCCTCCACAATGTGCCCAGCGAGATGACATCACCTCCGGGTGATGTCATCATCACGCCAGGCACGTTGCCGTGATCCTGACACTTTGGGGGGGGGGGGTTCCCCCAGCAGCCCGATCCAGGCCAGTGGGTAAGGGGCCGATTGAGTGGGCAACCCCTCCCCCCGGGGAACTTGGCACCCCCCCCGGGGGGGACTTGGCAACCCTATATTCTTATCACTGCTGTTTCTAGTATTCTTTTGGTCAGCCATGGTATTCTAAGTGGTATAAAAATCAATGTTAGGTTTGTATGGTAGATATACCCTAAACATTCTCTTGATTTTCACTGACATTGGGTAGCCTCCTATAGAACTGGGTTCACCATTGGATGGCTTGACATAGCTCTGTAGACCTTCATTTCATAGGGTATGGAAGAGCAAATGATAAACAAGTTTCTGCCCCTCATAAAATGGCATGGAGTAAAAGAAGGATGGGCATTGATGATAGGAGACCAGCTGAGCAAATGTTAAAGGATTCTACAGCCAAGCACAGAGGATCCATGAGTAAAGATGAAGTTGAGTAAATCTATACTAGTGACTCTTCAAATGCAGCAGTGCATGGTTCACTGGAAGTCACAGTGATAGCAGTGGGTGGAAGGTGCATCTGTGGAAATGGAAGGCCAAGGGTAGCTTGTTTGAGAGAGATCAGACTGGATACTTGAGAATGGAGGTTCTGTGGCACAGTTGGAGAAAGGAATCACACTTGAATTAATCAGTCAGAGTACCCAAGTGTCTGCGACATTATGCTTTACATAGAAGAAACAGGTGGATAGAGGCATTTCCTCCTTTTGGGTTGCAGTCAGTGACAACTGAGTTTTATTGTAATGTTACCACTTTGTTAAGACTTGGGTGCAATGACCCAAATTCAGTAAACAAGAGGGGCCAACGACCAATTGTAGACATTTGTTCCAAAGGCTTTATATAGCTTTGGTAGGGTGGGGCAGTACCAGCAATAATCTCTTCATGGAGCACCCTAAAGACCTTTCATAGTAGGCTGAGATGCCCTGCTTTTGCAGAGCTCTGTGGTGTGTTTCCCCCCTCCCAATTTTGAAGGGGTTTGGTTGCAGTGCAAGCAGCAAGAGGGGCTGACTGATACTGTGCTTCACAATTTGTGGTAGTCTGGTGGCATGCTACCTGCCACAGTGTAAACTATAACTTCCGTTGCTGTGGCTACAGTTGTTCTTCAGGACTGGACAATCCACTGAAGGCAGCAAATGCTACAGATTGCAAAGTAGAAAAATATATGCTTGCGCCTGTGTGTTTACAAAGAATAGATCTGTGGCAGGAGCCATGATTGGCTATAGCTCCCTAGCACACCATGTTGTTCCTCTACTGGAATGGTATTTCCATTTGTGAAGAGGTGGTGGTGATTTCCACCAGTTCTCTCCTCACATTGCTGTCTATGCCATTCCTGAGGGCTGGCTGATTTCTTCCCCTCCATCTTTTCTCCTTTAACTTGTTCCAACATTATGCATTCCTTGCAGCAAATTCAGCTCACACCTTGTTTTTTTGCTGTCTATGCCATTCCTGAGGGCTGGCTGATTTCTTCCCCTCCATCTTTTCTCCTTTAACTTGTTCCAACATTATGCATTCCTTGCAGCAAATTCAGCTCACACCTTGTTTTTTTTATAAATATATTTATTGAGTTTTTATGCATAATAGACAAACAAACACATAAACAAACCATAATTTTTCCTCAATACATCACATTGATTTAGCAATTTGGTTATTCCATACTTTGCATATTTTCTCTACCCTTTTGCTAACCAAGTCATTGTATAACACAAAATCCTGTTATTCACAACTACCTTTTACTTGTCTTCTCTATTCACTCGCTAATCATCCTTCATTTAATTCTATAACAAGATTGTATTTTCCTACTTCACATCTTTTAATTAATTTTACTCTGCAATATCATAGCTCTTACCAAAGATCCTACAACAACCATTAGATTTCAACATCAACATACTGTTACCTGCACTTACTTACTTTTCCCCTTACTATATATAACACAGTAACCAAAATAAACAAAACCATAAATTACTATCTCCTACATATAAAAGTTTACCTGTTGTAAATTTCCTTCACAGATTTATACAATACAGCCCTAAAATTTCAGACCACAATACAGATTTTTTTAAAAAACAAATAAACCCCCTACAAACAAAAAAAACCCCACCCTGGAATTATTGACTAACCACTTTTACTCCCTCTTGTTCCTTTCTTCTATGTTTCTTAGATTTTTACATTTCTATAATTTCATTTAATCATAGACCACCCACAATAAATAGCATACCAAAATAACAAGCAATTTGATCATAAATTTAACTCATTCTACTTTTGCCAGCAAAGAATTCCATTTCAATTAATTTACAAATACCCAAATAGCAAACAATTTCATCATAATTATAATTCATTCAACTTTTGCCAGCAAGAGGTACCATTTCAATTTTTTACACATAACCACTAACACAGAATAAATTATATTCTTACAGATCACAAGTAGAAGAAAAAGACCCTAAATTACACACACCTACAAATACCACCTTTTCTCTTCCACACATGTATACCTTGCACCCATATAACTTCAAACCAAGAAACCTACAATTATTAATCTACTTCTTTTTTTTATATAAATTTATTTATAGTTTTCCAACAAAAAAGAAATACGATTTCATTTCTTTTATACACATCATTTTTCCGGAGTGTACATTATACA
>NW_015175972.1:14083-23080 GCF_001447785.1 Gekko japonicus | reverse complement strand
TTACACCTGCTTTCAGCTTCCGTTTTTTTTTATTCTCCAGCACACGTTTGTGAGGTTCTACTTCTTGTGTCCCAATATTTGTCAACACCGTCTGAGTATCATAAGTCTCTCTCTCTTGCTCCTGCTCTCGTTCCTTTTCTTCCCCCCTTCTTTGCTTTTCTTGCGTTGTTTCATTCTTTTTCCCTTCTAGGGGTGTAATCTGTAGGTTTCTGAACACATTCTCACAGGCTACTTTAAATGCATGTTTCATCTCTTTGATCAAAAAGTTCTGAAACTGTTCCAGTGTAAGGTCGGAGATTTTTGTGTCTTCATTTATCTCCTCTTTGGTCTCCACCTCTTCCATTTTTTTTAACTCTTAGCTGCACAGCTCCTGAAGGATAACGCTGCTTTCCTCAAGAGACGAGTAAAAAAATTTTTTTCCCCCCTTACCCCTCTTCAATCTCTTCCATCTCCGTTCCCCCGGCAATTTTTCCCGGTCGTTTTCTCCATGGAAGGGGCGACATCTATAATGGGGTATAGTACTCAGATTCTCTTTTTCCTTTTCAATGTGATGCACCACTTTGTTCCAAAAAGAAATTTAAAGTTAAAAAGTCCGGATGGCCACGTCTAAGGAGAGCATGGCAGCCATGTTCTTCTCCTTCCGTCGCTCCCGTTTCGGGGCAATTCTGGTCACCCCCCGCTTTGCCTGTTACGGGAGGGGCCAGAAAAGCACCCCCTACTCCGCCTCTCTCTCCGGGAAGGGTGGGCACAGTCTCCCGGACCCCCGGGAGCCTCACGAAAGAACGACGGTGGATCGGGCAGCTCTGCAGAGCGTCTGCCCGTTGTCGCGCCGTACCGGAAGTCCCCTCACACCTTGTTTTTTTAATCAACATACAAAAACAGTTATATCTAGAATTGATATATTCTAGTTATTCTACACAAATATATTACTACAATTGTCACATTATTTTAATCTTAGCTTAACAATTCTGTCAATTCTTAGCTACCATTCTTCCTTTTCCACTTCAGACTATAAACTCTGTTTCAGATTAGTTGCTGGCCAAACACACAATTTATAGGTGGCAGGGTGGGGCCCTTGTGTGAAGGAACCCTTTAGTGAAGGGGCTGTTGTAGATTAAATGCTGTTCTACTGTGAAACTCCTGAGGTAACTCGGAAGCACTAAATTTTCCACACAGAAGCAAGTCCTCTCTTTTTTCCTTCTGATGCTGCTAGATTTCCTTAAAAATCAGTCCCAGCCAATATTCATATTCAAAAATAAACAGTTCACATCTGGCAAAGCCCAGACCTGATGGCAGGCAAACACCACATTGCACCAGTCTCTAGAGATACCTTCTGATGAAAATTCCCCTTACCATTCGAAAGAGAGGGAAATAAATTACTCACATGGAAGACTTGACTGCATTGCCTCATAGAGATGCTGTGGAGCATAACATTTTATAATGATCTTAGAGTGGAATTAAAAGATACAGAGAAAAAAAAGTGACTTGGATCTCGCCTAGGTTTTTGTGCTCAGGGGGGCCATTTTTTACTATTCCCCCTGGTGGGAGACTCAGATTCCCTTCTAGGCTATTCCTGGGGCTTCCCTATCCCCCCCTCAAACAGCATTTCAGGGTGTGTTTTGGGCTACCTCTGGAGGGAGGAATCAGTAAAAATCACCCCCCGCCCAATGACTGTGAAAATCCAGGCAGGATCCAAGACAGTATATAATCCCTTACATGAAGTGTTGGAGATCTTAATTAATTAATTAATTAATTAATTAATTAATTTCAGTTTATATCCTGTCCTACCCCGCAAGGATCTTTGTTTAATGCATCTGCTTTTACATCTTGTCTGCATGAATAAATTGTCCAGTAAATCTCTAGATGGAATCGATGGTGTGTGTGTCTACATTATAACATTTCACCACTGGTTTGCTGCTTGCTGCCAGAAGTATCCTTACTGCTGTAAAACTGGTTATGTAAATGGTTGACTACTAAAGGAGGGGATTTCTATATGATTGTAGCCCTTTCCTGGAAATCAAAAAGTGGCCTCTTACAACTGATAGGCAGCAAGTTTCAGGCAAAGAAAAGGAAATAGACTCAGTGTGTAATTAACTGAAGAAAACTAGTACCAGAGGAAACTGTTGTACACACTAGAGTGAGTAGATCTAAATATGTTTGGAGGGGGTACGTGTTTTAACCCTTAGCACCTCACCTTAATCCAGAAAAGTCAGTGAGTGAGAAAATAAGAATTGCTGAATCAGAGCAGGAAACTAGACACTGGAAGATAAGTCAAACAAGGTTATTGTGCTGGGTGTTGCTTCATCCCTGCTGCTGACAGATCAGGGGGGGTCAGGCAGCACACTATACAATGACATCACACATGCAGGGCTATTTTTGGGCAGGAACGCACAAGAACGGAGTTCCGGCTGGCTCCTGAGTTGGCCACACCCAGCAGGAGCTCATTAGCATAATAGGCCACACCCAACAGCAGACACTCATTCGGATTGGCTACATTAGGGGTGTGTGGCCTAACATGCAAAGAAGTTCCTACTACAAAAAAAGCTCTGGGTTTTGACAACAAACAAGGTAAACAGAATAAGAAGGAAAAGGTTGGTGTGGCTGGATGACCACACTTCTGGTAACATGGGGGTGTGGCCTAATATGCTAATTAGCTGTGCTGTCACAGGTGTAGCTCAATATGCTAATGAGTTTCTGCTATTGGGTGTGGCCTATTATGCTAATGAGTTCCTGCTGGGCTTTTTCTACAAAAAAAGCCCTGCACACATGGTTCTAAATGAGGTATTAGCAATGTTTGGTCTCTATACCTCCTAAAATGCAGTTCTGCCCAAAGCCTTGTGGTTTAGTTCATGTTTCAGCTATTGAGTTTGGAAGCAAAAAAGGACAGTATACAGTATACACAAACATTCACCCCCAAAGAAAGTTTAGAAAACTTATTGAGGGCCAAAAGTTAAAAACATATGTAAGTATAGAGAAAAGAGTGGATAAAAACCTTATGGGGGTCCAAATAATGCCTCATAAAATGTTCAAAGTGACAAATGAACAAAAAAACCCAGTTATGACCTGACGTGTTTCGGCTCACAAGAGCCTTCTTCAGAGGTCAAATAGTACAAAGTACAAAATACACCAAGCAACAAAGTCCCTGTAACACGTGTAAGGCAATAAACAATTAATAATATAGGATCCAAAATGGAACTCTGTACAGAGAGATAAAAAATGTTTTAGATTAGTACTCAATTGAAAATTCCATCGAATATTCAATTTTTTTTACTGTACCAAAATATAATATACTTAGGCCCCGGTCACACTGGGGGAAAAGGTGTGGGGGGGTGAAGTGTGGCTTTTTTTGAGCCGCATCAAAAGAGAATCGCGGCTGGGGGATCAGACAGATCCCCCGAGCCGCTGCACAGTTGCTCCCCGGCATGATCAGATGCCCGGGGGGGGGGTGGGGAGCCACAGATCGGTGAGCGAGGCAGCCCACTGCGCATGTGCACGCCTGCACAGTTTGGCTGGGGGCCTCACATGCTGCTGGAGACGGGCACGTCGGCGATCCCACGGCAATCACACTATTTTCAGGTAAGTAGTAGTGTTTTGTAGTGTTTTTTAAAAATCCGCATCTTCGGCCGGAAGAGACGGATCGGGGACTGGTGCGCGCCGCTTCCCAGATGTTGCGGTGTGATCATGCCCGCTTGCTGCGCTCCCAATCCATCCCTCTCGCGGATCAAAGCCTCCCGTGTGACCGGGGCCTTACTTCCAATATGAAATTGAATGACACACCAAAATTTTCTGTTTGGGGCCACAAATATATCTGGCCTTGTGTCAGAAGTAATTGCATATATTGGAAATAATATCAGTATCAATATGCACCTGGAAGTAAAGATGAAGATAAATTCCAAAATGTAACAAATAGTAAAATGTATTAAATAAAAATTATGAGGAATTAAAGAAATAAATACTTTCCAGTTTTGGTCCTTAAAAGTGCAAGTAAAATTGTCATCAGGGACAATGTGGCATCAATATGTAACAGTGGAGACAGATATCACAAACTTAAATAGTGTAACAGAGAATGATGCAACAAGAACATTCACCCTATGCAAAATTAATGTTTTTTGGGCAGGCACTGTGAACATTTGGAGGCCATTTTGGTTGCCTTAGCATCTTCATCACACTGTGAGGCATCCTAGACACATGTACAGCCTGTGAAACATCCCTTTTTGGGTTTATTTTCCAATATGGAGTGAAAGGGGCAAGTAACACTTTCCTGCAATCCTGGGGCTTTCCCTGCCCCTCTCTTACCTTCATATCTGGCCCCATTGTCTAGCTTTTATCAGCTGCACGGTGGTCAGGTTGTCACTGTATTAAAAAATTATATATACGATGACATTAAAACTCCCTGTTCTCCCTGTGCTCCCCATTTATGACTTGAGCTTCCACAATCTACCCCAGTTCAATGCTTAAAATGAAAAGAAAAAACAAAACAAACAAAACAAAAAAACCTAAAGGGGGGTTAGAAAAGGAAGAAGGTATTTATGACAGCACCAGTTCTACATTATGAGGTTGTTACAGAATAGCTCCAATTTCTTCAAATTGCTGTCGGGATTCCATTCAGTTCAGATCATGATTCATTACTTACCTTTATTTCTCTTGGTTTCTTCCTAAATCTGGCCTTTGTCTTTCTATTGATCTGTTCTTGGAGCTACCAGAGACTTCCAGTGTTGTCATACTCTATGCTTAGCCCACCCACATAGCTTTGGAAATCTGTTTTTAGCATTTTTTTCAGAAGGCCCTCCCCTCCCTCAGCCCTCCTGCAAGGCAGATACCATCGTGTCCCATTCGCTCAATGGCTCTGCCCATGCCATGCAGGGGAAATAGAGTCTATTGACCATGTTCTGCTGCACTGCCCATTCTACAATGACATTCGATCTCAGTATATAGCCCCAATTCTATCAACTCTATCAGAAAAATCTGAACAACTTTACGTTTCCCTCCTCCTTGCAGATTTCTCCCAGGAGATAACAAATACAGTAGCTAAATTTTGACTTCGGGTGTGTGGGATACGCAAGTGGCTGGCTGAATCTTAATAATAACCTATTGGAGGAAGGCACCATTTCTCCATCCCCCTCACAAGCAGTGCTCATTGACCCTTCTTTTATATTTTATTCTTTATTTTTATCTTATTTTTATTATTTTTATCTTTATCTGTATTATTACTGATCTTGTATCAAAATAAACTTTGACCTGAAATGTAATCTAGAAATGTAATCTAGTATGAAATAAGTAAAAATGAAAAATTATAATAATGGATAAGATTAATGTGACTAAGGGAACTGTGACTCTCAAAGGTTTGTACCCTGGACATCTTATTGGTTTTCAGGGTGCTACTGGACTTGAATCTTGCTCTTCTACTGTAGACCAACACAGCTACCCACCTGAAACTTATTAATATGTTCCACTTCATGCCAGAAATGTTGGTTGAATGTGCCAATCCATATAGGGATTCCATGTAGTAACTGGGCCACAGATTTGGCCTTGAATACATGTAAAACAGCGGGACATATTGGCCACCATGTACAAAAAAGAAATGGGACACACCTGCTGCACTACATTTAGCTATAGTTCAAGTATAGTTTCTGTGGAATGTCCAGTTGCTATTGTATTGGAAATTCAGTTCCAAATATCTAAATTGTTTTACCTGTTCAATATAATTTTTCCTAATTCTCCAGAAAAAATGCTTCTAACACTTAGAGAAGAATAAGATGTCATCACATCAGGGATGCCCCACCCCCTCCAGGAACGCCCCCAAAGTCCCCCGCTGGGGGTGCCGGATACCACCGGAAACGCGATCAGACGCCCGCCCTTGCCCCGCAGTTTCTGGAAACTAGTACCTCCAAGGTACTAGTTTTTTGCTGCGCTTTTTCGGCAGGAAGCCTCAGTTGTGCCACGGAAGCACTACGCTTCCCAGATGTGCTGGTGAGATCGCGACCGGAAACTCCGCTTGTCTTCCGTATCTCTTGCGTGGCTAATGTTGCGTGTGACCGCAGCCAGAGAAGAATAAGATCTTAGATTTTCAAAATTTACAGACAGCTGATTAGAATTGCAGTGAGAATGTAGATAGGAGACGTCTTAAACCCAATTCTGTAAATAATAGTATCACAGTGTCATCAGCATAGAGTAGTAGAGAAATGGGAAGAGAGCCAAGTTTAGGAAAGTGGCCCTCAACTGACCTTAGGTCTGGAGCAAGATCATTTATAAAAAGATTAAAGAGGTAAGGGGCCAAAACACATCCCTGTTTAATGCCTTGGTTTATGGCAGTATCTCTCATTAGTTCACCTTGAGTGCCATTTCGAACTTGACAGCTAGTTAGGGAGTGTAGCTTTTGAAGAAAAAATAATCTTTTGTTAATTGATAGCCTGACAGAATTTAGGAATTTACTAACCACCCTAAGTTCCTCTGTGAAGCCACTTAAGTTACATCTTTCTGTGGCTCTGGATAACAGCCAGAATATTATGCTAGAAATGCTGCAATCTAGGGGGCCAAATGCAGAAGAGATTGACTGAGTTGCTTAGCATCTCCAGTGCCGTCACTGTCAGAAGTCCTACGTTGTTGAGCCCTATGCAGATGGATCATGTCCTAGGTTTTCAAAGATAGGGAGGGCAAAGAAGTTCAAGCATGACTAAAGTTTTCTGTAAAACATACAAACAACTTGTATTCCTTCTTTGCGTGTACTATAGGTAAACTCATCATGAAAGGATCTGGCTTGAATGAATTACTGAATATTGAAAATTCTGCAAAGGTCGTGAATATAAAAGATCCAGCGCCTGGAACATGGACAATTAAGGTAATATTGCTGTAGCACCAATGCAGTACATTTCATATAGCTGTGATACATGTAAAAAGTTTATAACAGATTAGTATGGTGAGATTTGATCACACATAAGACTTGTTATCATTTAGGTTGAAGCCTTTTTTTAAACCATTTTGCAGTAGACTGTGGTATTTGGCCAACACTGGCCCTATATACCTAATGGGTGTTAAATGTAATCACTTTAGCTCCTTGTCTGGGGGAAAGCTATTGTGGCAAGACATTCCAGAGTGTAAGTTTGGGCATTGTCCTGGCTTTCGTGCCCTTCCAGAGTTAAACTATATTGTCCTGGTTGTGAACAATGAGAACCACCCTACAGTTGGCCACTTTGTTTATAGGACCAAACCACATACCACTTTGGTGTGACTGGCAAAACAGGGGAGTAAACCTGAATGAATAAAGCTGATGTTTCTTGGGTTTGTCAGGGTTTTTTTTTGAACAAACAAAAGCATGTGTGGTCTGTCGTCACCCAACAGATTAGAAAGGATGTTTGTGATGTGCCTATTAAGTCCATCACTGTCTGCTTTGCAAATGAAAGGTCCTCCACTCTGTGCTTCCAAGCAGTGTGGGCTCACCTCTAGATAGTAACTGTGGCTAGTGCTGGTGATCCAGAAGTGTGGTAGAAACTCATATCTGGGTAAGCTTTCCATGCATGCCTGGTTATATTCATATCCACTTACTACACATGCTGGTGTGTTAGCATAAATCATTACTGTGCCAGTGGTGCACATAGGAGCGGTCTTAGCCAATGGTACGGTGGCCAGGTCCTGTGCTCTCACTGGTGAGGTGTGGGAGGGAGCTTTCCGGGAGTGGGAGATGGGGCATTGTAGCTGCACACAATGCCTTCAACATGATGACATCACGCAGAAGTGACATCATCATGTCTGGGATGTCGCATGGTGACACTGGTATTTTGGGCAGAATTCTATGGTTACTCTTAATAGCAGTCATGGAAATTTGCTGCTTGTAGAAGGCAGCAAGGAAGGAATAGGAAGAAGAGTCAGTGATATCTAGCAGCACAGAATGTTAAGGTGAGGAGGCAAGGGAGTACATCAGTCACAGATCACTTCCAATCCCTTAACCATCCATGGTTTGAAGAATTCCAGTGTTGCAGCAACTCTGAAAGAGGAGGGTGAGATCAAATAGATTGTCAATGGGCATTAATTTTTTTCAAGGTTTAATCAGTGAAAGCTTTAGTTGATTAATTGGTGGGAGTTTGTTTTAATTGCCCAAATGTTAATCCATGGGGATTTGAATACAGTTATGTATTTTATTTAACTGTTCCCCCCTCCATTCCATTGGGCCACTCTCATAATGTGAAATGCAGAGTTGCTTCTTACTTCAGTCCATTTTTGTTCTGGTGTTTTATTGATGAAAAGTGAATATTTCAAAGATATCTTTACTGAAGTTTTAGTATGCGATCGAAACTTAACTGATTTAATGAAAGAAGGGTGATTAATTAGCTAAGCAAATTCTTATTGGCTGACTAATTAGCTGAAACAATATTAATTGGGTAACAGCCCTATAAAAAAGCTCCAGGAAAATAGGAGTTGATCCCTTAATCAACAGTACAAATAGTGTATGTGGAAAGTGGGAGAGGAGAAAGTAGAGTAGAGTAGAGTAGAGTAGAGTAGAGTAGAGTAGAATAGAATAGAATAGAATAGAATAGAAACCCAGTCTTTTTTAAATATCCTGGCTCAGTCAACATGAAATTCTCACAAGAGCACAAGCAAGGAGCTTTCTTAAGTTTCACAGGAATCTACTAACTAGGAATGGCTTCACTCTTTGCAACACTAGTAGGCCTTGACATTTTTTTTAGTTTCACTGCTGTTGTTGGCTGCCCCACAGTGTAGCTTGTGCCTCATGTTCCTTGAGGAATGTTAAAACTTTTGGTTTTTGCTCTGAGACAGAGCTAAGAGAATGGGTAACTCATCTGTGTAACTGATATCATCACCATCATCATCATCCACTCACCCAATCCATGCTGCTGCAGGGCTCTGGGCAATACACAACAAAACCAAAACAGTAAAAACCATATAATAGATACATAAATAATACTGATACACAGAGGTCATTTCGGGGGGGGGGAACGCGGGGGAACGCAGTCCCCCCGGGTGAGGGGCAGGGGGGCGGGG
>NW_015175972.1:2850-13747 GCF_001447785.1 Gekko japonicus | reverse complement strand
GACCACCTTGTGGGCATGGGGAGGGGGAGTAAAGCAGTCTGATGGGAAGGAGAGTAGGAGGAATAAGAGGAGGGGTGCCAGCAAGGATGGAAGCCATCACTGTCCTCAACCAAAAGCCTGGTGGAACATCTCTGCCTTACAGGCCCTGAGGAATTGCATAAGGTCCCGCAGGGCCCTGATGGTATTTGGCAGAGAGTTCCACCAGGTTGGGGCCAGGACTGAAAAGGTCCTGCCCCTGGTTGGGGACAGCAAGATACCTTTGCGGCCAAGGATCACCAGCAGATTGCTGTGTAAGGAGCGCAACGCTCTCCCAGCAACATACTGGAGGAGATGGTCTTGCAGATATGTCTGTCCCTGACTGTTCAAGGCCTTAAAGGTCAACACCAAAACCTTCAACTGGCTTTCAGGACTCCACTGGAAGCCAGTGCAGCTGTCACAGCACAAGTTGTATATGTGCCATCCGTGACGTTCCCGTCAGGACTCGCGCTGCTGCATTCTGGATCAGCTGGAGCTTCTGGGTCAGTCTCAAAGGCAGGCCAGCGAAGAGCGAGTTTAGACTATTGGGAACTCATGGGCTTCACAAGCACTGGGGAACCTGCTGGGATAGTCTGCCCTTGGAGTCTGTTGGATCCAGACACCTTAGTCCATCCATTTCATGAGGAACACATAGGTGGCTGCTGTGAACACCCTCTGACTCTTCTGTCAAGAGTCACTGTAGTGTAGTTCTTAGAATGCTGAAGTAGGATTTGGGAGTTCAGAGTCCATATCCATGAAGCTTGCTGGGTGACCTAGCTCTCAGAGTTGTTGTGGCAATAAAATGATGGTGGGAGCATTCTGTATGTTGGTTGCCCTGAGCTGCTTACACAAAAGGCAGGGTAAAACAAATGCAGTAGACAGACTCACAGAGCTCATCTCACCTCAGTTTACAGAGCACCTTGAGGCAATCAAAACAGGTTAACAGAGTGCAAGTGGAGGGAAACTTGTTCCTGATTTGACTCTAAACAGGTTAAAGCATATTTCTGAGGTGTTGAAATAGACTCCTCTACCATTCCCTTACTTTTAACTGTATTTGAGCACTTCCCAAATGTGCTTTGACCAACTTGCATTCTGTTAATCTTGTAGTTATTTTCATTGCCATAAGCCAAGGTGTGAAATGGACTCTATGAGTCTGTCTGTCTAGTACTCTTTTTATCCTACCTTTCCTCAAAGCTGCTCACAGCAATGTACACAATGTTCCTGTCCGCATTTTATCCCCACCGCAATTCTGTCTGTATGTCCCATTGCTAGCGGGCTAGCTGCTGCCATCAACCAACTGCAGCAGGGCTGTTGCCATGGAGATTGTTGATGGGTGTAGTAGTGGTTATAGAATGCTGTGTGGCACTTTCACACACAATGAACAATGCTCTTTCAGTCCACTTTCAAAGCACTTTAATGCTTATTTGCAAGTAGATTTTTGCCGTTTCAGACAGTAAAATCCAATAGCAAACTGCACTGAAAGTGCATTATTCAGCATGTGTGAAAGTAAGGCATTCTGAGATCTGAATATGTTTTAGAGTGATCCAAGCCATATATTCATTTACTTTTTGGTTTGGAGACCAAGCCCTGTGAGGAAAGGCTGAGGGACTTGGGAATGTTTAGTCTGGAGAGGAGGAGGTTGAGGGGGGACGTGATTGCTCTCTTTAAGCATTTGAAGGGCTGTCACTTAGAGGAGGGCAGGGAGCTGTTATTGGCAGCAGAGGATAGGACTTGAAATAATGGGTTTAGATTAAGGGCGGGAAGGTACCAGCTGGATATTAGGAAAAACGTTTGTACAGGAAGAGTTGTGCAACAGTGGAATCAGCTGCCTAGGGAGGTGGTGAGCTCCCCCTCACTGGCGGTCCTTAAGCAGCAGCTGGACAAACACTTGTCAGGGATGCTCTAGGATGATCCTGCATTGGGCAGGGGGTTGGACTAGATGGCCTGTCTGGACCCTTCAGACTCTGTGAATCTATGTTTCTATGAAATAGCTAGCTTTTTCTGAGTTCACTTCTGAGCCAACTCAACTGATTTCTCTGCATCTCTATCCTGGATGAACATTTCTAGCTCCCCTTTCAACACAGTGCCCTAATAATCACCCAAAATAGCCACTTTTGATAGCTGAAGAATTATACCAAAGCAAGAGTCCTCATCAACCCATGCCAGACGCTTTCTGTAAACCTAGTCTGCTCAGCCTGGTCAGGATCCAAGTTCTGAGCTGTCTCTTCCAAAAACTGAGGGTTCTGCAGGATGGGAATTGGAAAAGGCTGGTGCTGTGCTTGCTGGTCTCGAGAATGTGGCATTTTAAAATCTCAGTGTCTGTAGGAAGGAACAGGTAAATTCTGCAATGCAAATAAATTATGTAAATTCTGTGTTTCGCAGCACAGTCGCGCCACCATAGCATCTTAACTGCAACGATGGCGTCTAATGACTTGCCCTTGTTATGAAATTTTTAAGTGGATTGGAGAGAGAAAATAAGTCTGTCACCAAATTGGGATCTGGGGGGGGGGGCGATGCCATTGCATACAGTCTGCAAAGCACAAATATATTACATCAAAATATTTTGCTTTTCTATGTTGGAAGATGGTGCAGAACCCTCTCGGCTGGGTAAGTTTAAATGGAGCCTCTGTTTCAGGGCAGGAAGAAAACAGGGAAAAGAAGAGCATCTGAAGCCAATGGGAACTATGTGCAGTCATTGCTGACAGCCTCAGACACAGCAATGTACTTTTGACCCATTGGTTTCAGTGTGAGTTACACAGCTGTAACTGTATGCAGGATTGCCACTACTGTGAAGAAGAGAGTCATCCACTGGATGTTGTGTTTGTTCAGAAAGGGTTGTCACTGATTATTATTGTTGTGATTCACGCTTGGCCTCCAGGTCAGTGCCGGCAAGTTAGATGAAAAGTAATGGTATGCAAGATGAAATCAACCCAGTTTAATGAGCTGCACCCCTTTGAAACCTCCTTGTAATGTAATGCCATCTGTAGCTATAGCAACCCCAAAACAAAAATAAATGTTTTCTGACAACTAAACCCTGCTCTCATCTGGACTGTGGTTTCTCATGTAACAAAACTGCATGAAGTCCATGGTATGTAATAGAGCTCTTAATTTAAAAACAACCACCACCTATAATTGCTGATTTCTATTGGTTCAAATGCTTTCATTTTCATTAGGGGACAGATGAAGCTGCTTGTTAGCGAGAATGGCTCCAAGTGCGTTTAGAGGTTTAGTCCACAGCCAAGCATATTTCTCTCTGTCTGCTGCAATCAAGCTCAAGAGAAACCAAATTAGCCAGACTTAAGCTAAAATAACATTGTTTGCATGAGGTCTGAAGAGCTGAAATCTGTATCCAAAGTTCGGCATTGGCTCAATTCAGACATCACACAAAACTGCAGGACAGGAAACTCAACTGTAGTTTTGCAAGACATCTCAATTGACCAGCCGTAGCAATGACCCTTGCTCTGATCTTAAGAGGCTTCTTCACTATGGAGATGGGAGAGGAGAGGACATAAACAGCAACAGAAACCAGCTCTGAAAGCATGTTTGTATGAAGGGAAGCTCAATGCCTGTCTGGATTCCAAACAATGAGTTGAATTGATGTTGAAATGGAGTCTTGTCAGAAGGAACATGGGCACAGATACAGTAAACAGCACAGGGTTTTGGAAAATGTGGCATGTCTCAGCAGCAGCAGAATGGCTCCCAGTCCTGACTGTAGCAGAGTAAAGATTGTCCTTGTGGTATAGTTACTGTAAGCATTGCAACAGAATAGTCTGCTTCCCCCTTGACATTTATGTGAGTTGGTTTAGTCTCGTGGGGTGTAGTCCCCTGCTTAGTTCTGTTTGTTGTCTAGAAGTATAGACTGTATGTGCTTCCTAGTTCTAAAACCAGTTGCTCTCATCTCTGTATCTCCACGTTACTAAATGGATGCTGTTTTGAGCACACCTGTGTCCACTGGATGAGCCCAAGAGCTGGAACCTGAATGGGTTCCCTAATCCTGACCTATGTAAACGAGAACATTATACCCATCTTCCTTTCTTCTCCCATGCTGTTCTGTTGCCTACTCTACAGCTTACTAGCCCTCAGGATAGTGGTATGTGGATCAAGGTCCACTTATGAACTGTAGTTTCCATTAGGTTGGCTGGATCTCCAGCTTCTTGACTTGTTGCACATGTGTTAGGAGAGCAGCTTTCTTGCAACCCCCCCCAGTGCTGTGAATTGCCCTCTGAAAGCCTGTAGATGGGTATCCCCTCTTCCCCAAGAATAGAATTCTGGGTGCATTTTGGGGGGTGCTGCAGGCACCAAGAAAGTGCTGCTTCATGCCCTGCACCTATGGGAGTGCTGCCCTGGATGTAACGCATAGATTTTAGTATTTTCAAAGAAACACGTTGCTTCCTATAAATAGAAAAGTTTATCCACAATGTATTATTGGAAAAGATCTTCAACCCTGAAAGCAATTTGGATTGTTCGAGAGCTACTTACTTCAGTGAGAATCTGACATCTGATGTGGTTCATTAAATAACTCCTGAAGGTCTGGTCTACACACAGAGCAGCTGGTAGCATTCAGGAGCACTCACCTGCACCGGGAGTCTATTCAGTAGACGTTAGCTCTTTAAACTATGCCACCCCAATAGTCTAAAAGGCTACAGTCCTCTCAACAGAATTCTGATTTAGGCAAGTGCCTTAGAATGCTACCACCTCATCAAAGCTGGAAGAAGAAGAAGAAGAAGAAGAAGAGATTGGATTTATACCCTGCCCTTCACTTGGAGTCTCAGAGCAGCTTACAAACTCCTTTCCCTTCCCCTCCTCGCAACAAACACCCTGTGAGGTAGGTAGGGCTGAGAGAGCTCTTTCAAGAACTGCTCTTTTAAGAACAGCTCTGACAGAACTATGGCTTGCCCAAGGTCATCCAGCAGCTGCAAGTGGAGGAGTGGGGAATCAAACCTGGTTCTCCCAGATTAGTGTCTGTGCACTTGACCACTATGCCAACCCAACTCTCAAACTGGCTCTCAAGGAAGGGAAACACTTAAAACAAACAACAACAAAAATAGCTCTAGCACATCAGGGTGATTTTAGCTCAATTTTTCTTCTATTTTATTTAGTTGTATTAGTTGATGGTTTTCTGCATTAGTTATTGACTCAGAAGGAGGGTATTTTTAACAAAGGGAAGATTGGAAACAGTGTGATTTACCATCTGAAGTGGTCTAGTCTTATGTTGGTAACTGAGAAATATTACTGAGAATTGAAAGAGCTACCTACTGTAGACTTGCCCAAGAATTTGGACTGAGTGACTTCCCCCATCTTCAACCACATTACAGGTCCACTAAAGTCCCCCAAATTTTGAAAAGTGGTATTCTGTGGGTCTGGGGTGCATTGTATATGTTGATCAAGAAACACAAGTCAAATGTCCCAGTGGGCACATTGTGGGAAGTAAACTGAGAACCCACAATTAGAAAAGATGCCTTCTTGCATTTATCCCCTATTTTGACATATTTATTACTGTGCTGTCCTTTCCCCCTCTTAATTAAATCAAAATAACTGTTGACCTTATAACTTTAGCTTGTTATTTTCACTTTGAATATCTTAAAGCATCTGCATCATGTTACATGTTAACTTGCTGTTCAGTCTGTATCTATAAGTTTGAAATCTAGCTTCCTTTCCTATGTATTTGACAAAGTGTGCATGCACACAAAAGCTCATACCTTGAATATACCTTTGTTGGTCTTAAAGGTGCCACTGGACTCTAAATTTGTTCTTTTCCTTCAGACCAACATGGCTGACCACCTGGAACTATCAGTACAAAGCAGTTTAAATAAAGAGTTGGGGCGCAGTGGAAGATCATCTGCTTTTCATAGAAGAAGTCCCAGGTTCAGTTCTTTGCATCTCCAGTTAAAAAGATCAGGTAGCAGGTGCTTCGAAAGACCTTTCTGCATCCAAGACCATGGCGAGCTACTGCCAGTCTGAGTAAATAATACTCAGGCCAGTGGTCTTCTTCAGTATAAGGCAGCTTCATGTGTTCATACAAGAAGTCCCAGGTTCAGTCCTTCGCATCTCCAGTTAAAAAGACCAAGTAGCAGGTGCTTTGAAAGACCTTTCTGTACCCAAGACCCTAGAGAGCTACTGCCAGTCTGAGTCTTCTTCAGTATAAGGCAGCTTCATGTGTTCCTTGTCTGATTTGATGAAGAAAACTGAAAGTTGCTTAAAGCCTTTAACCCTGTTGTAAACATCCTATACAGAGATAAAAGAGATCCATCGTCAATCCATTTGCCCATGTAACATTTAACAGCCAATTATCACTTGATAACAGAAGTCTTTTTGGCACTCTGTTAAAAAGAAAACAAATAATTGTCTGTAATCCACTGACCTTGACAGCTGATGGTTTATGCCAGAAAGGTCCTCTGCTGGTGATTTTTACTGAGATGAAAGGCTGAGCAACAGAAATAAATAGTGGCCTTTCTAATAAAGGCAGATGGATTTGTCATGGTGCCTACTGGGAGTGGATTGTCTAAGCAGTAATGTTATCGAAAACAACTGTTTCTTTGAATATATTTGCTTAGCACAATTTTACTAGACAAAACAAATGACGTACTTAAGGATCCATGTGTCCTTCTGAATTGATGTAATTGAATAACAATCAGGGAGTCCTCCATATATGAGGACGCAGCAAGGATTTGTGGATTCAGATTTAAACTTAGAACGTCTTGTTCTTTTGTTGTTCTCTCTCTTCTCATATTCCTTCACTTACAGTTAGTGGTCAGGGCTGTATGCTGACCCTTCTGCTAATCCCCACTTTGTGGTTTTTTTCTTTTAAAAGAAAGACTCAACAGTTGTTGAGGGAATAGGGGCTAACTAGATTTATGTTTTCTTACCATATTACTTGTGATACAAAAGGCTGACATGGGCCCCTGCCACACGGCAGGGAAAACACTGGCCAAAGTGTTTTAAAAGCTGCACCAAAAAAGAGACGCCGTGGTGGGATCCCACGATCCCCTGAGCCGCGGTGCCGTTGCTCCCCGGCACGATCAGATGCCGGGGAGAAAGAGACGATTGGGAGGGGGAGGCTGCCGAACTGCGCATGCTCGAGCATGCGCAGTACGGCCGGGGGCTGGGGATGCGCCGGCGGAAAGACACGCCGGCGATCCCACGGCCGGCAGTGATGCGGCCTTTCGGAAAGAACCACCTAGGTAGGTGGTTCTTTTTTGCTGTGGGGTTTGGCCGGGAGGGGCGGATTGGGAACAGGCTGGGAACAGGCGCAACACGATTCCCAGATGTTGCTGTGGTATCGCGCCCGTTTGCTGCGGCCCCGATCCGTCCCTCTCCCGGCCCAAAACGTCTCGTGTGAACAGGGCCATGATTAAGGTAGGCTGTCACTCAGTGGCTGAATACCTGCTTGGTATGCAGAAAGTCCCAGTTTTAGCCCCTGGAAGGTCATGTAGCTGTTGTTGGGAAAGTCCTTTCTCTGCATGAGTAGGCAAGACTGAGCTCGACAGTAGCAGATACTGGGAAACCCCTTTTTCTGGAGACCAACTGGCAATCAGACTAAACATTACTAAGCTACATGGACCTATGTTCATAGGCAATGAGTGAGAAAAGTTGGAGGTCCAAGTATGAATGCTCTCTGTCCACATAAAATAACTTTCAAATGGATGCCTATTCAAATGTGTGCCTGGTGTAACTGATCATATCTAACTAACTTTGAACTTCAAGGTCCTTTTGTTTGTTGCTTGGTGTTTTGGTAATTAACTTTTTATTTATTTATTTTGTTTGAATGTTCATATCCCACCTTTCCTTATGGTTCAGAGTGGCTGATAGGGTTGCCAGACGCCCTTGGCTTGCCAGTGGGGCAATTTGGGGGGTGTTCCGGGCGTGGGAGTGGATGTTGTGTGGCAATGCTCTGCATTTTGGGCAAAACTTAGGTTTTTTGGCCTAAAACCATAGAGTTTTGCCCAAAATGCAGAGTGTCACCGCATGATGGGTTTGGGGGAAGAGCATCCCTCACCAGCCAGCTGGCCGGTGGCAGGCAGAAGCCCGAAAAATCGGGGGAACCCCCACCTGGATGGAGTCTGGCAACCCTAGTGGCTTACAATAATAGTTTACAAAATTCAGTTAAAACCAAAAATAAAATAGCAAACCCCAAATCTCTCCCCCTCTCCCCTTAAAAGCTGCCTGCCATTCAACCCCCCTCAAAAGCCTTGGTGAACTGGCAGGCCTTGTAGTTCCTCCTGAAAATCTCCAAGGAGGGGGGCCCATTCACCTCTTCAGGAAGCCCATTCCACAGAGCCATGATGGAAAAGGCCTGGGCTCTGGTCGATGCCAGATGGGCTATCTGGTGGGATAGCCAACAGATGGTTGCCTGATGATCAAAGCTGGCACACCGGGACATATGGAAGGAGACAGTCCTTTAAAATATGACTGGAACTATATTGGTAGGAAGATCTTTAACTAATCATGGTGGCTATGTGTGACTTCAGGGAACAGAGGCAGGATTCTTTAGAATAGAGGACATCCACCTGTCTTGCTAATAGGGTTGCCCGGTCTCCCCTGGCCTCTGATGTGGGATGGACGGATAGGGTTGCCAGATCCAGGTTAAGAAACTCCTGGAGATTTGGGGATTCCACCCTCTAAAATAGCCATTTTCTCCAGGGGAACTGATCTCTGTAGTCTGGAGACAAGTTGTAATTCCAGGGGATCACCACGTCCCACCTGGAGGCTGGCATCCCTACTTACTAAACAGGAAGATGATCTTATGAGTAGGGGTGCTGCAAAATGTGTGGCTGGCAGGTGAGCAGGCTGTGTTTCTGCCCACCTCTGCCGGGGCTGGGCCTTGGACCTGCCTGCTTTGCACCTGCCTGCCTTGTGCAGCTGCATAATGGTACGCAGAGGTTGCAGTGTGGGCTACAGGTTTACCAACATCCAAGTGGGCCCCAGAGAACTCCTGGGATTACAGTTGATCTCCAGATGACAGAGATCAGTTCCTCTGGAGCAAATGACTGCTTTGGAGGGTGGACTGGATGGAGTTACATCTCCACTGAGCTCCCTCTCCTCCTCAAACCTTGCCCCAAATTTCCTGAAATTTCCAAATCCAGAATTTGCGATCCTAATGGGGAGAGGGGAGGCATGGGAGCTGTTGGTGAGCTATATCAGTGACAGTAGCAAGTTTGAGAAGAGATGTGGGGGACTGCAGACCCACCCAAGCCTGTTTGTGGGACCATTCCACTTATGTAGCATGATACAGTGCATTACACTGGACCATACTATGCATGAAGACTGGCCTCACAAATAGTGTTGGGTATCTTGTAGGTAGCTGAACAGCCCATTGAGGGGGTTGGCCCCCTGCTTATGACCAGCTGGTAGGGAGTGAGCCAAGCTGGGGGATGTCAGAGTATCCTTAATTATGAGCAACAGTGGAGTTGTGCTGAATACTTGCCCATTTTGGTTTGTGCTGTACAAGGAGTGCTTTTAGGGGGCTCCAGATCTTTATCAAAAAGCCCCTACCACTGGGAATATTTCTCATTTTCCATCCATGTTTGCAGCTGTTCTTGGATCCAACCAATCAACAGTGGACGTTGCTGGCACATACTGATTCCTCCCATGTTATGTCTCCTCAGCAGTCCCTTGTGATCCCTGGGAAGATGATTACAGGGGTTGCAGATTCATGTCGACCAAAACCAAGCATCTGGAGGAGAGAGGCTGCAGTGGGGAGGGAGAAGAGGGCAAAACTGCACCTTCTTCCTCTTTCATCAGGGGAACGATACTTGCTGCAGCCCCCTCCACCCATGTGGCATTTTATCCACCTGGGACCTGCGGGAATCATTTTACCACTGGCAACCACCATGGGGAGGCGAGCACGGGGACATTCTGAGTGCTTTCCACTAATGGCTGGGTGGTTCCAGGCCAGTATTTCCAGTTTGGGACTTCCATAAATCTTAGCTCCTGTCCAATATGGATAGACATCCCTGTCAACAGGACACCGAACCGTGCCTAGTAACACCTCGCATAGATATAATAATTCCTGATTTCTCAACCATCATCCAGGACATGTTCAGGCCTAAGTCACTTTTATCCATTGACTACACTCTGAATAACACAGGGAGAAATCCTAAACAGGTCTACTTTGAAGTATATGTCATTTTATTAAATGGTGATTAATCCTAGGAAAGTGATCTCTGAAGTGCATCTTAAATTCATCAACATAATAATTCCTTTATAAAGTGTCTGTCATATTGTATGCTTTGGAATTCCTGATTATATTATCTATTTTTAAATATGTTGGTTGATCCTAACTTTGTTTACATCTTGATCCCAAGTTTATTTACACAGCAGTAAGTTTCAGCATTTTGATGGGGCTTTCTTGTATGCCTAGGATTTCAGGTTTAAAGTCAGTTAAAATTCCAAAAGACTGCAAATATTGGCTGCTGAAACCTATTTCTTCTACACTGTTTTTCAGACATCCAGTAGTGGCCGACACTCTGTTCGCATCACAGGGCTCAGTACAGTCGACTTCAGAGCTGGTTTTTCCAGAAAGCCAACGTTAGACTTCAAAATGTCTTCCAGCAGACCAGTGCAAGGTTGATTGCTACTCCAATTGTCATTGAAATAACTCTTGCCTTAATGGAGATTTCTGCAGTGATGATGAAGATAATAAATCCTGCCTTTTGAGTAATCTAAATCCACAAGTCAGTTAACAAAACTAAACCAATGGCACACCTTTCTAAGTCCTTCTGAATCTTAGAAGCAGGGCCACTGGGGGGGGGACTTAGGGGACAAAATTCGGGGGAGGGGTCAGAATGCATTACGCTGCATCAGGGGTCGTTTCGTAGAAAAAGAGCTAGGGGAACTCATTAGCATATGCCACACCCCCTGACATCACCGGAAGTGTGTCATA
>NW_015175972.1:0-1602 GCF_001447785.1 Gekko japonicus | reverse complement strand
GGAAGCCACTTACCCTCCCTCTTCTCCTGCCTCCTCCTGGCTGAATGAGGGCCGGAAGCGGGCCGGCCGGAAGCAGGGGGCGGGGCTTCTTCATGGGCCCCGTACCTCACCCGGGGGAACGGCGATCCCCCGCGATTCCCCCGAATCGACCTCTGCGCTGCATTTGTGGAATGCATTAATTTTTTCTAATGCAGTTCTGACTACAGCCACTAGGGGTGCAGGGGAAGGCAGAGTACAGTAAAAAGTACTCAGCATCTGCTAGCTGGGACTTTTAAGCAAAGTTTAATAAGGGGCTGATGGAAACCGTTTGCTGATCAGATCCTTTTGAACCCATCAGCTAAGCCAGCACTGGAGCAAAGAAAGACTACAGTCTTTGCAAGGATGCAGCTTCCTAACAAGATCATTATCTCCACTAGTTTATGGTTTCCTTTTTCCTTTAGTTTCACCCAGCTCCTGCACAGCCAGATCTTGCAAAGGGACTGCCTTGACAGTGTGTGGTAGCAGAAAAGAAACCCCAAAACCCTTTTGTTGTCTTTTCCTACATTTCTCTAAATCTTTTCCACACTTTTCTCCTCTTTCGCTTTGCTCTCTTCCTTTCATGATCTGCGATTTGTCTATCCCCACTTCTAATTGCTCCCCCATCCTGAAGCAGCTTACACTGTTTTCTTTTCCTCCATTTTATACCCACGACAACCCTGTGAGGTAGGATAGGCTGAGAGTGTATGATGTTCCCAAAGTCATCCAGCAAGCTTCCATGGCAGAGTGGGGTTTCCCAGATCCTAGTCCAGCACTTAAGTACTACATAAGTTTAGCTTCCATTGCAAATAGCACTGGGGGGTGAGTCTGGCGATAACCTGGGGCAATTCCTTTCATTTTGAGCCCTGGAACTCCCCTAATCGTCCTAAAGCTGGTGGCCAATTTTAAGATTCCTAGTTTTATTTTCCAATGAGTTGTGCCTGCCACAAATGGACAGACAGATGGACATGTGGATCCTTTTATTATTATAGATGCGTGGCAACAGCCAGCCAAGTGATTTGTTTTGTTATGATATTTGGTTTGGATCAGGGTCATATGGGGGTGGGGGGCAGATGGAGTCTATGCTCAGGGGCCCATGGTGGCTCTTGGCAGGCCTACTTAGAAGGATGTAACTCAGTTTAGGATTGTACTGTAAAAAAAATGAAAACTAGCAAAAACACATAACTGTAGAATAAATCCCAGCAGAACAAATCAACAAAAATAATCAGTGGTTGTTTTTCCCAGTGTTACCCAGCTTTGGCAAATCTGCATATGGCAAGCGAGAAGAGATGCAGTCCAGACAATTTGCAGAAATCTGTTGCTCTTCATGTTGGTGTATTCCCCAGTGTGCAGATCACAGTTTCCCATTTCGTAAAATTGGAAGCCTTCTTAAGCCAAGGCCTCTGGGTTACAGCCAAAATATTTTGCATGGTTCTAACTGGAAATTCTGTGCTGAGAAGCTGTGTAGACAATTATCTTTCTAGAGCAATCAAGACATGCTATGGTCTAGGACATTGGTTTTCAGCCCATGGGTCAGGACTTCACATGGGTTGCAGAGCTGCCTACGTCTTAGGAAGATTCAGCATT
>NW_015175971.1:3064377-3068098 GCF_001447785.1 Gekko japonicus | reverse complement strand
TCTGGTAACCCTTACTGATGACCTCTGGAAACATCGGGATCGAGGCGGCGTGGCAGTGCTGCTGTTGTTAGATCTGTCGGCCACGTTTGGCACGGTCGACCACCAGCTGCTGACCTTGGCGACGTGGGGATACAGGGGCTTGCCTTGCAATGGCTTGCATCCTTTCTCTGAGGTCGGGGACAAAGGGTGGTGCTAGGGGAACAGCAGTTCCGGAGACACACGCTTGAGTGAGGAGTGCCTTAAGGGGCGGTGCTGTCCCCGATGCTCTTTAACATAGCCCTCTTGCCCAGATAGCCGAGAGGCATGGGCTGGGGTGTCATCAGTACGCTGATGACACGCAGCTCTATCTGATGTTGGGTGGCTGGTCGGGCTCCAGACCGGAAGATCTGGACTGGGCATTGCACGCCGTGGCTGGTGGGCTCAGGCTGAGTCAGCTGAAGCTAAACCCGGCGAAGACAGAGGTCCTGTGCCTGAATCAGGGCGGTTCGGGGTTGGGGCTCCTGCTCCTGGCCTTCGATGGGGCACCATTGGTGCCAGCGTTGGGGATTAGGAGCTTGGGAGTGCTCCTGGATCCCTCCTTGACGATGGAGGCCCAGGTTGCAGCCACTGCTAAGTCGGCCTTCTACCATCTTCGGCTGGTTCGGCAGTTGGCCCCCTACCTCGAGTGCAATGACCTAGCTACCGTGATCCACGCGATGGTCACCTCAAGATTAGACTACTGCAATGCTCTCTACGTGGGGCTGCCCTTGTCCCAAATCCGGAAGCTGCAGCTAGTGCAGAATGCCGTGGCCAGGCTGTTGATGTGTGTCCCTAGATGGGAGCACATCTGACCTGTGCTGAAGGCTCTGCACTGGCTGCCAATAGCATACCGGATTCACTTCAAGGTGCTGGTACTTACCTTTAAAGCCCTATATGGCCAGGGTCTGACATACCTGAGGGACTGCCTTTCCCCATACATACCCCAGAGAGCACTACGGTTACTACGGTCGGGGTCACAACATCGACTAATCCCAGGCCCCAAGGAGGCCAGACTCGCTGTCACCAGGGCCAGAGCCTTTTCTGTGGCGGCTCCTTACTGGTGGAATGAGCTCCCGGAGGAGATCAGGGCCCTGCGGGATCTTTTGCAATTCCGCAGGGCCTGCAAGACGGAGCTCTTCCACAGGCCTTCAATTAGGAGCCGCCTACCACTACCATCAGTGCTCACTATTAACATCGGTGACGTTGGGCTGGCCGTAGCTGAGAGTGAGCCATACTAGGTTAGCATGTTGGGAGACCGCTGAACTGGGCATGACATGATGCCATACTGTCCACTCTCCCCAGCAGCCATTTTCCCCAGGGAAACGGATCTCTGTCATCTAGAGATCAATTGTAAAAGCAGGGTATCTCCAGGCCTCACCTAGAGGTTTGGCAAACTTAACCCTGGCATAGATAGGCCTTACATGAGACCGCTCATTCAGATATGATCATGTAAGCGAATATCTGTCTCTATTGTGTCTTACTACCATGGATAAGAACAGCCTTTTACTTCTTGCAGTGTTTCTCTGGTAGAGTTGCCGAGCTGAGCCCAGGAACTAGTGAGAGGGTTGCAGGCAGGGACATGGGGAAGTATGGACGATGTTGGTTTCGTCCCTGTGTCACCTCTGGGGAAAACCTGGAAGTGACGTAGGGTAACTCCAGGAATTGCCAAAAAAACAACAACAAATCCTCTGATAAAATCATAGAGTTTCCAGCAATTCCTAGAGCTACTCCATGTCACTTCACGATTTCCCCTGGAACTGACATAGTAATTCAAGCTGTTAAGTACTGGGTTCTGGACACACTGCAGTGATCAGCTCTAGTTTATTTAGTGATTTCAGGAACACAACTAGGACTAAAATTCCAGGGCTTGCTGCCCTGCTTATAAAGCATGCAAAGACCACACCCTAACACACCCCACTCCCAGTGATTGGCTATTTACATTACACTACTATACTATTGGACAACATCAGGATCCTGGTCAGTTATTGTTCTGAGAGAACTAGCTCAACCAGTTCCAAGTACTGTTCAGGCTCAATATGCTCAATACCTAACTCAAGCAAAGCTGCCATTTTTAAGCTACCACTTGGAGCAGTCCTGACTGTCTAGTTGACCGCCGTGCAGGTGGCCTCCGGCTAGCTGTGGGAGCACGCAGAAATTCAACTGGTGAAGTTTCCCCTCGTCTTTTATTCTTTGGAATAGTTGTGTCTGTTGATTTTCTGCCTGTTGTCTTACAAGGACAGATAAAAAGCAGCAGTATGATAGATTAGGCAAACTAAAACCTCCATATTCAGGAGCAGTGAATATTGGAATAGTAAATACTGGAGAGCAAGGGGAGCTGGCTTGCCCCTTCTAGTATGATATCAGAGGTACTTTCAGTCTGTTCCAGAAATGTTTGTTATGGCTGCGAGAGTTGGACTATAAGGAAGGCCGAGCGCTGAAGAATAGATTCTTTTGAATTATGGTGCTGGAGAAGACTCTTGAGAGTCCCTTGGACCGCAAGGAGATCAAATCAGTCAATCCTAAAAGAAGTCAGCCCTGACTGTTGTTCCCTGGAAGGCCAGATACTGAAGCTGAAGCTCAACTACTTTGGCCACCCAATGAGCACTCACTGGAGAAGACCCTGATGCCGGGAAAGATTGAAGGTCAAAGAAGACGGGGACGGCAAAGGATGAGATGGTTAGACAGTGTTTTCGAAGCAACGGACATGAAATTAAGCAAACTCCGGAGCACGGCGGAAGACAGGAGGGCCTGACGTGATGTGGTCCATGGGGTCGCAAAGAGTCAGATTCGACTGTGCAACTGAACAACAACAACAAATAAACAGGCTGAGAGAGGTGACTGGGGGCGGGGCAGTGTGTGTTGAGTTACTATGACTTCCGAAAAGGACCAGGTATACATTCTCGGTCTGCTTGAATGAGGAAACGTGAAATTCAGAGGGTGCTGATTAGTTCCAAGTTCACAGATTTGTTCATGGACACAAAGAGAATATTATGTATTCTTTTCGACACACGGCTGTCCTCAGACAATAATTAATCTGCGCATGGTCTGCAAAGGCAAAACAGATTCCAGGTGTCGATGATCACTGAACTCAGGTTCCTCTTTAGCATCACAAAGGAAACAATGTTTCCTTTCTGTAATCCGGCCTCCCCTGTTGCTAGACTGTTTTCAAAATCATGCACCATTAAACAATGTGCAACTTCTCTGGGACCCGTCAGATCTTGCTGGGGTTCGGAAAGCCAGCAGGGAGCTGCGCAAGTTCAGGAGTGCGCGGGTAAGCCCTGGGAGCCAAGACGAATCTTGTCCGATGTTGAATGGTCATAGAATTATAGAGTTGGAAGGGATCTCCAGGGTCATCTAGACCACCACCCCGCACAATGTGGGAAATTCACAAAGACCTCCCCACCCCCACCCCCCCTGTGACCCCTGTTCCATGCCCAGAAGATGGCAGAAAACCCTCCAGGATCCCCGGCCAAATTAGCCTGGAGAAAAATTGCTTCTTGACCCCAAAGTGGTGATTGGCATTTCCCTGGGCATGTAAGAAAGGGCCACAAGAACTAAGCACTGGGGCAACCCTTCCCACCTGCCCTCTCATTATCTGCCTAAGCTCACAGAATCCGCATTGCTCTCAGATGGCCATCTAGTCTCTGCTTTAAAAGCTCCAGAGAGGGAGAGCCCGCCACCTCCCAAGGAAGCCTGTTCCACT
>NW_015175971.1:3051231-3063863 GCF_001447785.1 Gekko japonicus | reverse complement strand
CCAGGGGTCCACCTCGTTCAGCGTCCCGTCGCACACACACAGGGGCCATCCAGTTTCTCCGGAGGGCCAACAACAGGGCATAGAGACCGAGGCCTTCATTAGAACACCAGAAGAGCCCTGCTGGATCAGACCAGTGGTCCATCTAGTCCAGCATCCCGTCTCACACAGTGGCCACCCAGTTCCTCTGGAGGGTCAACAACAGGGCATAGAGGCCGAGGGAAGGGAAAGGAAATTATAAGCCGCTCTGAGACTCCGAGCAAAGAGCGGGGCATAAATCCAATCTCCTCCTTCTCCTCCTCCTCCTCCTGATGCAGCTAGGATGTGAGTCCATCTGAATTTATTCCACTCTTCAAGATATAAGGACAGGTGGACTCCCATTCTAGCTGTATCTGAAGAAGTGAGCCCTGACTCACACAAGCTCCTACCCTGCCACCAACCTAGCAGTTCGAAAGCAAGAAATTGCAAGTAGATAAATAGGTACCACTTTGGTGGGAAGGTAACAGCGTTCCGTGCACCTTGGTATCTAGTCATGCCAGCCACATGACCACGGAAATGTCTTCGGACAGCGCGGGCCCTTCGACTTTGAAACGGAGATGTGCACCGCAACCCTAGAGTCGGACTCGACTGGCTTTCGAGCAAGGGAACCTTTACCTTTACTTTAAGATGCTACTGGACTCTTGCTCTTCTCTACCTCTACAGCCAGACTGATACGGCTACCCGTCTTGCCGAATGGGAGTTATGTGCAGATTCTCCTTAGCGCCACATAGCAACCAGCCTGCAGTCTTTGGACCATGTGGAGTTGACTTGCCTTAAAGGGCAGACCCCTGTAGAGTGCATTACAGCAGCCTTGCTGCGAGGTAACCCCATAGCATAGATCCACATAGCCAGATCAGCTGATTCAAGTAAGGGGTCGCATTCTGAGCTAAGTAGAGTAGTAGGGTCACCAGGTCCCCCATGGTCACCAGCGGGAAATGGGGGGTAGAGTTGCCAGATCCAGGCTGGGAAACTCCGGGAGATCTGGGGATGGGGCCTGGGAGGGACAGGGACCTCAGTGGGGTACGATGCCACAGAGTCCACCCTCCAGAGCAGCCATTTTCTCTACAGGAGCTGGTCTCTGTTGTCTGGAGATGGGCTGTAATTCTGGAGGGTCCCGGGGTCCCACCTGGAGGCTGGCATCCCTAGTGCGGAGGGGGCAGGGCTTGAGGAAGGGAGGAGCTTCAGCATGGTACGATGCCACGGAGTCCACCCTCCAAAGCAGCCATTTTCTCCAGGGGGACTGATCTCTGTAGTCTGGAGATGGGCTGTAATTCCAGGGGATCTCCAGTTCCCACCCGGAGGCTGGCATCCCTAGTGGGTGGGATGCCTTCTTTGCAGTCGCAACAGTTTGCTTGGAGACGGACCCTCAGAGATGATCTTAAAACACAGGCCGTTCCCTACAGGGCCAGGTCCTGTTCCACCGCCGGCGCACGAGGCGCTTCAAAGCACAAACACGCCTTTCGAGACAGTTACAGCTTTTTTCCAAAATTAATCTCTGGCTTTCGGAAACTCTTCAAGGGTGCCAAAGGAGTCATCTTGCTCTTATCGGGTCTTGATCTGTGATGAATTCCGAGAGGACTCGTCAAAACCCAATGAATAAAAGATGCAAGGAGGGGAGGCAAATCTCATGGCCGAGACCGTGGAAACAAACCTGCCCCTCCCATCTTTTAATTAATTTAATTGGAACCAAATTGAGCGTGTCTTGCTTATGTTTCCAGTAAATGTAATATATGTATGTGTATGTATGTATGTATACGTATGTTGTTGTTGTTCAGTCGCACCGTCGAGTCAGACTCTTCGCGACCCCATGGACCAGATCCCACCGGGCCCTCCTGTCTTCCGCCGTCCTCTGAAGTTGGCTCAATTTCAAGTTCGTTGCATCTATGGCACTGTCTAACCATCTCATCCTTTGCCGTCCCCGTCTTCTTTGACCTTCAATCTTTCCCAGCATCAGGGTCTTCTCCAGGGAGTGCTCCCTTCTCATTGGGTGGCCAAAGTATTTGAGCTTCAGTTTCATTATCTGGCCTTCCAGGGAACAGTCAGGGTTGATTTCTTTTTATATATATATATATTTAAAGCCACATTTCCAGAGTTCTTTTTCTTGGGAGGTAGTTCTGTTCCGTGGGGAAAGGTTCCGTTTTTGGGGTAAACTACTCGACTGCAGGTGAGGTTGACAACCTCCAGGTGGGGCCTGGAGACGTCCTGGAATTACAGTTCATGTTGCCAACTAGGGTTGAGAAATTCCTGGAGATTTGGGGGTGTGTGTAGCATCAGGGGACAGAGAGGTTTGGGGAGGGGAGGAACTTCAGCGAGGTATAATGCCGTAGAGTCCAACTTCCAAAGTAGCCATTGTCTCCGGGGGGACTGATCTCTGTCGCCTGGAGATGAATTGTAATCCCAGGAGATCTCCAGCCGCCACCTGGAGGTTTTCAAGCAAAATAGACACACGTTGAAAAATGACGAAAATCCCCAAGTTGTATAAACAATTGAATTCATGTAATGCAATCAATATCTCGATTTCTATATACCACGAATCCAACAGTCTTTCAGTGTCCCTTATAAACTGCCGATGCAGTCACATTCATTCATTCAACAGGTGAACTCCATGATTGGGGAGCGGTGGCACAGGGGATTTATCCTCTGGTTAAACATCTGAGCTGAACAGGACTGCTGTCAGTTCTAGCCCCGCGCTGGTGTGAGCAACCAGCCTCGTCCCCAACTCGCCGTCCACCCAGCGGTTTGAAAGCTTCAGCGAGTAGATAAAATGGGCACACTAAACCCCTGGTGGGGGTGGTGTTAGCCGACGAGTGGAAGGTCCGCGCTTAAGATAAAAAGCCGAGAGGGATCTACGCAGCATCAAAAAAGTAGCCTGTAATGGGCCATTCCGGCCAGACGGTGGCGGTGCTACGCTGCGACTGAGAAAAATGCTGACGACATCAAGCAACGCCCCTATCGTTAGTCCCGTGTGAATTAATGAGTAACTGTAAATCGCTCAGAGCCGGCAGCTCTGCAAGGATTGAGCGATCAATAAATTGAACGATTATTATTATTGTTGTTGTTGTTGTTGTTGTTGTTGTTATTATTATTATTGTAGTCACATGCGCCAGAAAAAATGGGGGGGGGAGTGAGTCTATTTCTTCCAGAGGAATTTGACCCACAGTTGCACAATCACACCTCCTTTTGAAGCTGTGGGCGCAGCCAATCAGTGTGTGATCAGACGCAACTGCGGGTGAGTCGGGGTGTGTGTGTTGTGCTGTTTTCCCCCTATGCGCTTAACTGAGGGATCGATGAATCGCACCTCTGCACCGAGGGCTCCCTATGGAGTTTGTGACGACGCGCATACTGCGAAGGGGGACAAAAACAACGGCATGAAGTCGGGATGGCCTGATCAGACCATCCCGATGCCATGCGAGCGTGCTGGAGCAATCAGACACGGGAAAGTCCGTCTGTGGCCCATCGCGACCTGTTCACTACCAGATTTTCCCCGGTGTCTTTTAACTCCACTTCTGTGGCGGAGCTGATTGGGTTGCTGACGGCTGTGGGGTGTTTCCCAGATGTTGTTGTCTGATCGTGCCCTTTAAATCCGCCCGGCATTCACACCTATGTCGGGTCTAATCGTGCATGCGATCGCAGCCCATGTATTCCAACTATCAAGTGTCCTTGCTGAAAACTGGAAGCAGGGGAGGTTGTCACGACTTATCTTCCGTCCTGTGCTTCCAAAAAGCTCTCAAACATGACTTAGCCCCCATTCTCTGCTTCCACAAAGCACTCAGACATGACCCCAGTCGTGGAAGCACAGAACGGAAGATAAGTCGCCTGATCGCCTCCGTTGCTTCCAGTTTTCAACAAGGTCAAAGCATAGTAAGGACACTTGATGGTTGGAATACATGGAGTTCACCTGTTGAATGAATGAATGAATGAATGTGACTGCATTGGCAGTTTATAGGTAAAGGTAAAGGTTCCCTTGCTCGAAAGCCAGTCGAGTCCAACTCTAGGGTAGCAGTGCTCATCTCCGTTTCCAAGCCGAAGAGCCAGCGCTGTCCGAAGACGTTTCCGTGGTCATGTGGCCGGCATGACTAAACACCAAGGCGCACGGAACGCTGTTACCTTCCCACCGAAGTGGTACCTATTCATCTACTTGCAATTTCTTGCTTTCGAACTGCTAGGTTGGCAGGAGCTGGAACTAGAGATGGGAGCTCATTCCATCATGCGGCACCCGGGTCTCGAACTGCTGAACTACTGACCTTCCACAGCCTGCAGTTCAGCGTCTTAACCACTTGAGCCACCGCAGCTTATAAGGGACACTAAAAGACTGTTGAGTTGTTGGTACATAGAAATCGAGGCATTCATTGCATTACATAAATTCAATTGTTTACGTAACTTGGATTTTTTTTGGTCATTTTTCACGGTGTGTATATTTTGACAACCTCTCCCATGATCTGTCTACTTTTGTAACTACCTGGAGGCTAGCCGTCCGACTACCAACGTTCCACCCAGAGCCATTCTCAATGTCCTGTTGTTAACATTCCGTGGATGACTTTTCGATTTGCCACTTTGCTTTCACTCAAGAGGGGGGGTTTCTTTGCCTCCAGAGCTGTGTAAAGGCATTCTGACTGTGTATCTGCATATTGGCAAATGGAACCGGTTTGACTTCTTCTTCCATCAGGGGAAGCAAGCAAAAGAGTAGCTTTGTTTCCAAAAGGCGCCCCCCCCACTCCAGCGCCACACGACTGCTAACTTTGTTTGTCACCAAGGCGATCTTGGAAAGAAAACCTTAGCGGAAAAAAAGAAGGAGGATGAAGATGCAGGTGCGAACAAGGCGTTCGCTTCTTTTCCAGCATGCTGGTCAGAGACAATAGGAGAGTGATCAGCCGGAGGATGACATCAGATTGAACCTTTTGGGGCTTCGACTTTTCAGCCCCAAGGAGGGGATTATGGGATTGGTGGTGTTACCTGTCAGGTTGTCATAGAAGCTGAAACCCTTTTCCACAACTGGTGGTTGAGCAGAAAGTCAAGGGAACAGCGGGAGTTATTTCGAGGCATCTAAGTGGGGCGTGCACTTTTGTCTGTGCTTTCACGACAAAAAAAATGGTCCCGGGTTCGTGGAACTGACAGCGAATTTCCAGGCCACCCACATGTAGGGTTGCCAGTCTCCACGGGTTGGCTGAAGATCTCCTCCTAACTGGCCTCCGAGTTATAGAGATCGATTCCCCTGGAGAAAATGGCTGCTTTGGAAAGTGAACTCTGTGTAGGGTTGCTGTGCCCCTGATGGGGGTGGGGTGGGTCCCCCCATCCCCCCCCCCACTTTCAGGGGGAGTCCAATCTGCCACCACCCAGCTGGCCGGTGGGAGGAGCCTGCCCCCAAGCAGCCCCGTCTGTGCCCAACATGCTTGGTGCAATGACGTCACCTGGAGGTGACGTCATCGTGCAGGGCATGTCGTGTGGGGGATGCGCTAGCCTCTGGGGGAAACTCTATGGTAACCGTGCAGAGGAAGGCAATGGCAAACCGTCTCTGCTCATCTTTTGTCTTGGATGCACCGCATTGTGAAGGAGCCCAAACTCATGAAAGCTCAGAAGCTAAGCAAGGCTGGCCACCATCAGTACTTGGGTGGGAGACCACCAAGGAAGACCTGGGTTGCTACGCAGAGGAAGGCAATGGCAAGCCGCTTCTGCTCATCTTTGATCTTGGATACCCCACATTGGGAAGCAGCCCAAGCAGTGATAGAAGGCACTTTATTTCGCTCCATTTTTGAAGTATTTTGTTCAGAGTGGGGATTAAGGGCTAGGTCATTGAGAACGCTGAGCTCCAGGAGAAGGCACTTTAATTTTGCTGCCCAGGTTGGAGGCAGCTCCGTTCTGTTTTTGAAGTACCTTGTTTAAAGCAGGGCCGGCCTGAGGTTTTTTTGCACCCTAGGCAGGGCTACCTTCTGGCAACCCCCGTGCACCCAATTATGGGGTTGCCAACCTCCAGGCGGAGCCTGGAGAGAAGGAAGTCCTACTTCTCTCCCCCTTTAGGTGAGCGAGGAGGCGGCGGTGAGGTTTCCGGGCACCCAAACCAAAACACCCCACATTTGGATTTACAAAAGCCAACCCCGGGCGGAGGGGGAAGGCGAGGCGGCCTTGCGCTCCCCTTTCGCGCCCCCCATGCCACGTGGCTGGGAGCAGCAATAGCACGTGGGCTTTTGGTGGGGGGGAGTCACAGTTCGGCACCCCATCCAGGGCCCCGGCGCTCTAGGCGAATGCCTAGTTCGCCTAGTGGGTGAGCCGGCCCTGGTTTAAAGTGGAGATTGTGAGCATGCTGATTAGTGTCAGATGTTTCGAGTAACCGGTGAGCACTTCTGTTTGTTTCGTTATTTGTTTGCATACAGGATCATTCTTGTGGGACTAGAGAACTGCCATAATTCGATGTCAATATGTTATTAGGAGGTCTTCTGCTATGAAGAATTAGATCGTTTGTTTAATATTTAGCAGCCTGCAGAAGCCTCAGATACAGACCAAATTAGGCTGACAAAACAGCAGCCTGAGATGTAAGCTGAGTAGATACATATTCTTTTCTTATCTATACCTCTGGTTATAACCAGGGCTTTTTTTGTAGAAAAAGCCCAGCAGGAACTCATTAGCATAATAGGCCACACCCAAGACAACAGCAGAAACGTATTAGCATATTAGGCCACACCCTGACAGCTCAGCTAATTAGCCTATTAGGCCGCACCCCCATGTTACCAGAAGTGTGGTCATCCAGCCACACCCACCTTTTGCTCCTTATTCTGTTTACCTTGTTTGTTGCCAAAACCCAGAGCTTTTTTTGTAACAGGAACTTCTTTGCATGTTAGGCCACACACCCCTAATGTAGCCAATCCTAATGAGTTTCTGCTCTTGGGTGTGGCCTATTATTGCTAATGAGTTCCTGCTGGGCGTGGCCAGCTCATGAGCCAGTCAGAACTCCGTTCCTGCGCGTTCCTGCCCCGAAATAGCCCTGGTTGTAACCATAATTGTGCCCTGCTAATAGACCTCGAAAGTAGAGCTAATAGAAGATTTAGGCTGTGATCACACGTGCCTTTAGATCTGACATAGGTGTGAATGCCTGACGGATCTAAAGGGTGCGATCAGACAGCAACATCTGGGAAGCGTCCCGCAGTCGTCGGCAACCTGTGCTGCTCCGCCACAGAAATGGACTTAAAAGACACAGGTGTAGGACAAGGGAAAAAGAATGTGATTTCTGACACACTCTCCTTGATGTATATTGATAGCTGTCACTGTGCCTTCAAAAGTTTTAACCATAATAGATCCTGATTTTGGTATGTAACCTACAATCTTTTGATTAGAGAAACTTATAGCAGAACATATATTTTATAACTGCATTTTTTGTGTATAAGAAGCCTCTGTAGAAGGAATTAGGATGCAATAAGAATGGAATGCTATTTTGGAGTTGCAAGGCCGCCGAGAGCAAAGTTTAATGTGGTTCACAGCCCTTATCAGCTAGCTCTCCACATGCGAGCCCAGGAAGGGACCCAGTGTTCTCTAATGTTCCCAGTGTTCTGAAGACAAGATAAACAAGTGTAATTATTGACACCACTGAGAGATGCACTGAGTCAAATGATGCTTGTATGATGTTAACTGCTTGGTACCAATTAGAGATTATTTAATGTGTAAACTATAATGTGATGTCATTTGGGGTATAAGACCTTCTGCCCTTCCCGGTTATGGCAGAATACAGCTTTGGAATTGCTGAAGTGCTAAGGTACTCAGCCCTGTATTCCCTGTTTTAAATGCATTAAACAGATATTAATCTAACTCGTTGGAGTCCGACTGTGTGTTTCCAATTTGGCAACGGGAGCATGCAGGGACAGACTTGTGCATCACCGGGGAAAGTCTGACTCTAACGGGTTCTCACAGGCCACAGACGGACTTTCCCCTGTCTGATCACGTAAGCATGTTCTCATGCCATCGGGATGGTCTGATCATTCCATCCCGGCTCGGTGCCGTTCCCCCCCCTGTAGTACGCACATCACCACATACTCCACAGGGGGGGCCTCAGTGCGGAGCAGTGTTCCCTCTAAGCTGAGTTAGTGTGAGCTAGCTCACAGTTTTTTAGCCTCCGGCTCACACATTTTTGTCTTAGCTCAGGAAGGAGCCAAATCACTTGCTCACAACTTTAATTCCAGTAGCTCACAAAGTAGAATTTTTGCTCACAAGACTCCACAGCTTAGAGGGAACATTGGTGCGGAGGTACGATTCCTCGTTTATGTGCAAAACAAACGCCCACCCCCCCCCCCCGACTCACCCGCAGTTGCGTCTGATCACACAGTGATGGGCTGAGCCCGCAACTACAAAGGGATGTGTGATCTTGCAACTGCATGTAAAATCCCTCCGGAGGAAATAGCCTCGTTTCCCCTCCGCTTCAACTGGCGCATGGGACCACAGCCTTAGAGGAAGGAGTATAAGCTTGAAAATGAAAGCATTTGTGCAACTTCACATGCTCTTCCCGCTATACCTCTGGTGAAAGTTTTATGATTTTACAGCCCGGTGTCAGAAGTAACAGATGGACCTTGCATTCTTTGGTGATCTCTCCATGTTATGATACTAGGCACCAAAAGGTCTGATTGAGATCTAGGGCTACTGAGTGATTCACACCTCTTATCTGAAATGTTCCTTTTGTGTATATGTAGTGTATTCAAAACTGCCTTGAATGCATGATATGTTGTGAAACATCTAATTGAAATGCTATGTAAAGCTTCGTCCTGGGCTAGGATCCAAATCCATCCAATCGTGTTACTAGCCCAGGAAGCACCTAACCAATCACTTTCAAGCAAGCTCCCTGAGCGGGAACATCTGTGATTGGTCCTTATGTGAACAACCTTATTGGTTGGTATTTGTACAGTGGGTGTGGCTACATTAGCCGGGAATGTTTAAAAGCAGGACAGCTGCAATGTAAAGGCTGTTCTGGCTATCAGATGTTGATCCGTGTTGGAGTTGTGTTCGAGTGGAAGAATAAAGTTGTGTTCTTGCTGAATCACTCTCCGACTTCTTTGTTAAGCGAGCGACTTAACAGTATACATGAAGAGTCCTTGATAATTACCAGAGAAGACCTCTGTGTTCCTTGTCAAATAAACAATTGCAAAGGAATGTAATGCAACCCCAAGTTGGGGTTGACCAATGGATTTGTGCCAACTCAAATGATAAGAACGTAAGAGAACATAAGAGAAGCCAATGTTGGATCAGGCCAATGGCCCATCCAGTCCAACACTCTCTCACACAGTGGCCAAAAATACCAGGTGCCATCAGGAGGTCCAGCAGTGGGGCCAGGACACTAGAAGCCCTCCCACTGTTGCCCCCCCCCCAAGCACCAGGAAGACAGAGCATCACTTGCCCTAGACTGAAGCTAAACAAGGCTAGCCACCATCAGAATGAAGCTAAACAGACTGAAGTTACCTGTAACCAATGGGATCGTCTTTGTATTGTTACCCACACCTATGTCAGTTTGGGTACATAATCCTCTGCCCTTCCTGTTTGGGGCATAAGGCAGCTTGGTTCGGAAGCAACTCATTGCTTAACTCTGCATCTCTCTGTTTATTGCAATAAATATCTTATCTTTTCTTCCTCACTTGGGCTTCACTTGTACATTCTTTATCGGACCTAGGGACAGGCAAGCCATGATTTGTGGAATATTCTTAAGGATCATCACCTCTTGAGAAAGACAATCCTCAAAACGACATATATCAATCGTTTGTTGGGCTCTTGGATCCTTATTCAGCAATAGCTTCAACAGAGGGAAGCCTGACAGGACTGGATATCGATGCTTTAGAACAGGGGTGTCGAACTCATTTGTTATGAGGGCCGGATCTGAGATAAATGAGACCTTGTTGGGCCGAGCCATGTGTGTCATACAATATAATGCGAGGCAGCGGAGATATAAACTTTATAAAGGACACAAACACGAAGGTTTTTTTTTTACTTAAAATAAAAACATGCTTAAAACATTAGCACTCTTGCAATATTTTGTTTAAGTGTCTGATAACTGACACCTCTTGCTCTGAATTACTGCATCAAAATGTCTGTGCTGTTGCAATCCTGAGTATGCTGTTCAGGTGTGTATCTGTCAGCTGCAAACCTACGATGGCGCAGCAGCAGCAGAAGTGGAAGAAGCAGAAGCAGAAGACAGCCAGTTCCACTGTGGGCTTGACAGAAGCCCTCCGGGGGCCTGATCCAGCCCCCGGGCTGCATGTTTGACACCCCTGCTTTAGAAGAATTTCACTTGTAATTTGTTATACTCCTTGAGAGCACTTCCCATCATTATTACTAATCATTGGAATGGACTTATATGAATTTTGCTTATTTATTGTTTGTTTATTTAAGGTTAGATATTTATAGTATTATTATATTTACATGTTATAGGTTTCTCACACGTGATGTTTCGTATGTATAATGAGTTTATTATATTTTTAGATTCTATTATAGATTGACCAGGGCATTTTTTGTTTCTTTGTACTGTCATCTAAGACCGTGTTCCCCTGGTTTTTCTTCGCCCACCTGAAGGCTGGAAGCCCTAGATAGATCGTTGGTTTGCACCAATCAGGGACATGCACAGTTTATTTATTATTCTGCTTTTCATTCATTTTCTTTCCTTAAAAATGTCATTTGATTTTACCAGGGGTCATTTATCAGAGGTGCGGGAGCTCATTAGCATAATTTATTAGCACAACGTATTTGCATATGCCACACCCCCTGACATCACCAGAAGTGTGTCAGAAGGCAACACCCACCACCTTCAGGCCCCCTTATCATGTCCTCTTTCTTTCCTATCCACCTGCAGGCCCCTCACCTGCCTATATGAGAGCCAGTTTGGTGTTGTGGTTAAGTGTGCGGACTCTAATCTGGGAGAACCGGGCTTGATTCCCCCACACCTCCACTTGCACCTGCTGATTGGCCTGACTGAGGGCTGCTGAGAGCAGGGGGCAAGGCTTGTTTCATGTGCCCGCCCCCTGGGCGCCTTACTGCCGGAGCTCTGCTCCTGTGCACTCCGCGGGAAATGACCCCTGGATTTTATTAAACTCAGTAAATGGAACTGTGCATTTTACTTATTTTGTCTTCCTTTCTGTTGCGATACACATTTTGGACTCTAACTTTGCTTGTCACTCACCATAGTGACAATTTCAGGATTTTAACTCTTCCCCATGTGATCCTGCCAGCCCAGTTTCAAAGAGACAAGAGAATGTGGCCCTGTTGTGTGCACAATTAAAACTGCAATTGGCTAGGCAGGCAGGCACTAGGAGGCCTTTGTCAAAACAAGAAAGTAGGGAACATGGCAGAAGGTGCAAAAATAAATCATAAGAACATAAGAGAACAAAAGAGAAGCCATGTTGGATCAGGCCAATGGCGCATCTGGTCCAACACTGTATCACACAGTGGCCAAAACCCAGGTGCCATCAGGAGTTCCACCAGTGGGGCCAGAACTCCAGAAGTCCTCCCACTGTGGCCCCCCAAGCACCAAGAATACAGAGCATCACTGCTCCCACATAAGAATATAAGGGAAGCCATGTTGGATCAGGCCAATGGCCCATCCAGGCCAACACTCTGTGTCACACAGTGGCTAAAACCCAGGGGCCATCGGAAGGTCTGCCAGGAGGGCCAGAACTCCAGAAGCCCTCCCACTCTTGCCCCCCAAGCACCAAGAACACAGAGCATCTCTGCCCCAGACGTAAGAACATAAGCCATGTTGGATCAGGCCAATAGTACATGCAATTCAGCACTCTGTGTCACACAATGGCCAAAACCCAGGAGCCATCAGGAGGTCCACCAGCAGGGCCAGAACTCCAGAAGCCCTCCCACTCTTGCCCCCCAAGCACCAAGAACACAGAGCATCTCTGCCCCAGACGTAAGAACATAAGCCATGTTGGATCAGGCCAATAGTACATGCAATTCAGCACTCTGTGTCACACAATGGCCAAAACCCAGGAGCCATCAGGAGGTCCACCAGCAGGGCCAGAACTCCAGAAGCCCTCCCACTCTTGCCCCCACCCAGCACTATCAAATGCCATTGGGCACCATTCTTAGTAGGAATGTGGTACCATCTCTGTTAAGGGCATGCACATGTTTCTGATTGAAGGTTGCCAGCTCTGGGTTGGGATTGGGAAATACCTGTAGCTGTTGGGGGTGGAGCCTGGGGAGGGCGGGGTTTGAGGAGGGTGGGCAGGGCCGATTCCAGGTTTCGGTGTGCTCTGAGCAGAGAGAACTTCCCCTACACCTTCAGGCCCCCTTATCATGTCCTCTTTCTTTCCTATCCACCTGCAGGCCCCTCACCTGCCTATATGAGGGCCAGTTTGGTGTCGTGGTTAAGTGTGCGGCCTCTAATCTGGGAGAACCGGGTTTGATTCCCCACTCCTCCACTTGCAGCTGCTGGTGTGACCTTGGGTCAGTCACAAGCTCTGGCACAGCTGTCCTTAAAAAAGAGCAGTTTCTGGCAAGAGTTCTCTCTGCCCCACCCACCTCACAGGGTGTCTATTGTGGTTGAATCTAACCAAGTTACCTGTAACCAACACTGTTGCTCTGAGACTCCAAGTGAAGGGCGGGCTATAAATCCAATCTCCTCCTCCTCC
>NW_015175971.1:3047670-3051207 GCF_001447785.1 Gekko japonicus | reverse complement strand
TCTTCTTCTTCTTCTTCTTCTTCTTCTTCTTCTTCTTCTTCTTCTTCTTCTTCTTCTTCTTCTTCTTCTTCTTCTTCTTCTTCCTTACCCCGCCTGCTTGCAAGCTCTCCGACTGCCCACGCTCACAGACGGACGAGCCCCTGCAGCCCTTCATTCTCTGGGTGGAATGGCGGTGTCTGCCGCTGGGATCGTGGGTCGCTAGTAGCAATAGAGTAGGAGAGGGGGATCGGAGTAGGCCCCGACAGAAACCCTGGGCCCCGACAGCTGCCTCTCCTCAGAGTATGCTGACGCCAGCCTGGGAGGGGAGGGTTGTCAGCTCTAGTTTGGGAAATACCTGGAGATTTTGGGGGTGGAGCCTGAGGAGGGTGGGTTTGGGGGAGGGGAGGGACTTCAGTGGAGATGGGCTGTAATTCTGGGGGGTCCCCAGGTCCTACCTAGAGGCAGGGATTCCTAACTAGGGAACAAAAAGTGACAGAGCAGGGGCAGTTAGTAAAGTTACATTTTACTAACTGCAAGAGCCCCCCTTCTGCAGAAGAAGAAGAAGAAGAAGAAATTGGATTTATACCCTGCCCTTCACTACTCAAAGGTGTCTCAGAGCAGCTTACAATCTCCTTTCCCTTCCCCTCCCCATAACAGACACCCTGTGAGGTAGGTGGGGCTGAGAGAGCTCTGGCAGAAGCTGCTCTTTTTCAAGAACAGCTCTGAAAGAACTTGTAACTGACCCAAGGTCACCCAGCAGGTGCGAGTGGAGGAGTGGGGAATCAGACCCAGTTCTTCCAGATTAGAGTCCACGCACTTAATCACTACACCAAACTGGCTCTTTTTGGGTAGTTAAAGGGGACACTTCCAATGCTCCCTCTAAGCTGTGGAGTCTTGTGAGCAACAATTCTACTTTTTGAGCGCCTGGCATTAAAGTTGTGAGCGAGCCATTTGGCTGCTGCATAAATCAGTTTGCTCTGGACTCTGGAGCCATCTTTCCCGAGCGAAGACACAAATGTGTGAGCCGGAGGCTGGAAAAATGTGAGCCAGATCACACTAACTCAGCTTAGAGGGAACACTGGACACTTCCTTCCTTCTTAATCAGTGGGAAAGTTGGTAGGATTCAGCCCCACTGGCTAGACCAAGCTATTTCTTGTCAGCCTTCTGTAGGATTGCTTCTATTCCATGGGATATTCACTGTGGTGGACAATGCTGTCACGTTGCTGCTGACTCAGGCCAAACCCGCAGGGTTTTCAAGGCAAGAGAGGAACAGAGGTGGTTTGCCATTGCCTCTCTCTGCATAGCAACCCTGGACTTCCTTGGTGGTCTCCCATCCAAGTGCTGACCAGGGCCAGCCCTGCTTATAGGGTCCCAGCACCAGGGTATTCATTATACATATAATTTTTTCTTAAAGAAAGTCAAACATTACAGAAGAAAAGAGCAAGAGTCCAGTAGCACCTTCAAGACTAACAAAATTTGTCGTAGGGTATGAAGTTTTGTGAGTCACTGCTCACTTCTTCAGACACCAGTCCAGGTGCTACTGGACTCTTACTCTTTTCTACTGCTACAGACAGACTGGTTGGAAGTAGAGGAGTGCACACTGTCTCCTGCCTCAGACTTCAGAGGCGGCACCAGAGATTTAGAGACAGAGAGAGAGGTCAGAACTCATAGAGCATCCTTTCCTTCCTGCTATATGATAGCATCCCTTTGAAGTAGAATGCTATTCTTAGGGACAAGACTTCCTTTCTTCCAACTTTATATTCTCTTTCACACACAAAGAAGGAGCACGCTCTCCATCTTTGTCCACCATGGATGTAGGACCTGCATTCTCCATCTGCATCCATCCTAGCTAGTTAGATCAGATTCCTTGCCTATCTCTCATCTATACTATCGAGAATGGAGTTCCCTGAATAAAGGACTCTTATTAATTTTGAAACTGACAAAAGTCTCCATGTGACTTTGTAACTGTGCTAGTGCACACAATACCCAGAAGCTGCTGCTGCGTGTAAGCCTAGTGCACCCTGCTACCTAATCGAGATCCCTGGCTATACCATACCAGTGAATCTAACAAGACTAACACGACCGCCCATCTTAAATGTTACAGAGAGGCAGTAACTACAGCAAGCCATTACTTGGTGACACTTTGCACAGTTAGAAAGAAGATTCCCAACACAAGATATCCATTGCTTAAAAAGAGCCAAGAGAGAGAGAGAGAGAGTCAAAGTGTTCTGTTTGTGGATTCTCCCTTTTGTCTTTGTGGCTCAGTGCTTTGTCTCCTGGAGAACGGATACCCAAGAAGCTGACTGGATACAATTCTCACTGCAGAGGGTCGAAAATACCACGGGAGGAGATGTGGGGGGTGGGGGAGATCTAGTGGCGTGCTCATCCTTTCCTCATCCGGAGTTCTGCAGACCTGCCACTTCTGTTCCAGTCAGGTGATAGTTCCAAGAGACAATACCCCCGAAGTTTCAAAAACAATTCGGGAGAGATGAGCTTCGCTTCCTAGCTTTCTGGGCTTTGATGCTGCAGCTGGTTCTTGTAAGGATCTGCCTCCATTGTCATTTGACTGACAAGGGCCTCGTCTATAAATGTGAGCGATAAGGCCGCCTGGGAGCAGCCGGGAAAGACAGCCGCCGAGAGCAAACCCTGCCCAGAGGCGGCTGTGGAGCCCTCCTCGCTTTTGCAGACCACACTCTGCGACTTAGCATTGCAACGCGGGGGGAGCGGTGGCCTCTGCCAAGCCAGGTAAGGGGTGGTGCGGGGGTTGGCTCTCCTTTGCCATGGGCTCGGCCAGGAGGTTGCAAAGAACAACCCGAACAATGGTCAGGTGAAAGAATAAACTCTGAGTCCAGTGGCAGCTCAAAGGCCAGCAAAGTTTTATTCCGAGTATAAGCTTTTGTGCGTGCGCAGACTTCTTCAGATACCTCCAGGTTTTTGCATTCTGTAAGAAAGGTGGATCAAGTGGTTAAGACACTGAACTGCAGGCTGTGAAAGGTCGGTAGTTCAGCAGTTCGAGACCCGAGTGTGCCGCATGACGGAGTGAGCTCCCGTCTCTAGTTCCAGCTCCTGCCAACCTAGCAGTTCAAAAGCAAGAAATTGCAAGTAGATAAATAGGTACCACTTCGGTGGGAAGGTAACAGCGTTCCGTGTGCCTTGGTGTTTAGTCATGCCGGCCACATGACCACGGAAAACGTCTTCGGACAGCGCTGGCTCTTCGGCTTTGAAACGGAGATGAGCACCGCAACCCTAGAGTCGGATTCGACTGGCTTTCGAGCAAGGGAACCTTTTAAGAAAGGAAATATCAGTCCGTACCCATGCAAGATTTGTCATGAGGCTGATGGATATCCATTCCATGTGGCTTAATGTGCAGCCTTCCATGACGATACATTCAGCTGGGTAGCTGCATTGGTCTGAAGCAACAGAAGGAAGTTGGAGTCCAGTGACACCTTTAAGACCAGCAAAGATTTATTCTGGGTATCAGCTTTTTGTATGCTTGCACACGCCTTCAGAATGCAGAGTAGAGCCAGTAGAAGCAGTAGAACAAAATTAGAGTCCAGT
>NW_015175971.1:3042354-3047121 GCF_001447785.1 Gekko japonicus | reverse complement strand
TGGGGATTCAAATCCGGTTCTCCAGATCAGAGCCCGCCTCTCATAACTACTACACCTCACTGGCATGAAGCACGAGTCAGGTCAATAAGTGCCAGCTGCGGTTATTTGAATTCTTAATGGGCCTGATCAAATGTCGAATTCGATCGAATGCCAAAGGTTATCCATATTTTTAGGACAAATTCAAAGTGATAGTTGTAGCTGTAAAATCCTAAATGATCTGGGCTCCGGGCCCCAGGAACAGTGTCTCCCACATGAAGCTACTAAAAATTCATGAAGCCAGTGTGTTGTAGTGGGTAAGAGTATCACATTAGTATCTGGGAGACTTGGGTTCGAATCCCCACTCATGCCATGGAAGCTCACAGGGTAACCTTGGGCCAGTCACATTCTCTTAGCCTGAGCCACATCACAGGGTTGTTGTGAGGTTTAAATGGAGGAAGAGGAGGAGGAGGAGAAGAGAAGAAGGAGGAGGAGGAGTCTCAGAGCGGCTTACAAACTCCTTTCCCTTCCCCTCCCCACAACAGACACCCTGTGAGGATGGTGGGGCTGAGAGAGCTCTGACAGATACTGCTCTTTTTCAAGGACAGCTCTGACAGATTTATGGCTTGCCCAAGGTCATCCAGCAGCTGCAAGTGGAGGAGTGGGGAATCAAACCCGGTTCTTCCAGATTAGAGTCTGCACACTTAACCACTACACCAAACTGGCCAGGGCTGAGAGAGCTCTCTCATGAACTGCTCACGAGAGAACAGCTCTGAAACAACTTGTAACTGACCCAAGGTCACCCAGCTGGCTGCATGTGGAGGAGTGGGGAATCAAACCTGGTTCTCCTAGATGAGAGTCCGCGCTCTTAAGCACGACACCAAACTGGAGAATGATGTAAGCTGCTTTGGGTCCCCATTGTGGAGACAAGTCGCGTACAAATGAATTAAATAAATAAGATCAGCCGGAGAGGCCTTGCTCTTTATTCCGACACATGCGGAAACTAATATATGTGGCCGTGTCTTCTTAGAATTGGCTAACAAGAGCTGTGGAATGGCCTCCCTCAAGAACTCGTTTTGGCTCGGACTGTACTGATTTACCATTAACGGTGTGAAAACCTTTGTTTCAGTTGAGTTCTTCTGATCATTCACATTTCCATTTCCTTTGCTCAATTATTTTTTTGCCGTGGCTGGACGTTCTTGTTACGGAACGGAAACCGTCTTCTGTTTGTTATCTTTTAATTTTTAAAAATGTTTACTGTCGGGCTGTCAGACTCTGGAGCTCTGAGGGGAAACCGCTTTCAAATTCTGTCAGTCCGCCCATAGCAAAGATGGCTTTCCCGCTTCTTTCGCAGCATGAAGTTCCCCCAGGTGGCGCTGCTGAGCTCGGTGTCTCTCTTGTTCCTGGCTATTTGCGTCCCGGCCCCCAAATCTTCCAAACCTTCCAAGGTGAACCTGAAGACGTTCATCGGCTGCGCCGTCCGGGAGTTCACCTTCCTGGCCAAGAAACCTGGATGCCGGCCGATGCGCATCACCACCGATGCCTGCTGGGGGCGATGTGAGACTTGGGAGGTGAGGATGCGTCAGGAGAACCATCTTAGCATTGTCAAGGGTAGGGATGCCAGCTCCGGGTTGGGAAATTCCTGGATATTTGGGGGTGGAGCCAGGAGAGGGCGAGATCTGGGGAGAGGAGAGACCTCAACGGGGTATCATGCTGTAGAGTCTTCCCTCCAAAGCAGCCGTTTCCTCTGGGTGAACAGAGAGCCAGAGTGATGTAGTAGTTAAGAGCAGTGGACTTCGATGTGGAGAATTGGGTCTGATTCCCTGCTTCTCCTGCATGTGAAGCCTGCTGGGTGACCTTGGGCCAGTCACAGCTCTCCCCAAACTCTCTCAGCCCCACCTGCCTTACAAGGGGGCTTGTTGTGGGTTGAGCCAACAGGGTGTAGTGGTTAAGAGAGGTGGACTCTGATGTGGGGAACTGGGTTTGATTCCCCACTCCTCCACATGCAGCCAGCTGGGTGACCTTGGGCAAGTCACAGGTCTCTCAGAGCTCTCTCAGCCCCACCCACATCACAAGGTGCCTGTTGTGGGGAGAGGGAAGGGAAGGAGATTGTAAGCCACTCTGAGACTCCTTGAGAAAAGTGGGGTATAAAAACCAACTCTTCTTCTCTTCTGCTTCCTTACAATCTGGACATTGGTTGTAATTCCAAGACATCTTCAGGCTCCACTTGGAGGTTGGCAAACCTAGTCCGGGGGGAGGGGGGGGCAAAATTTTAGATTTTTGGCCGGTGGCTAGAATTAGATGTAAAGGTCCGCATACTTTCCTCAGCATCTCTAAAGATGGGGGGGAGGCATCTGAAATCAAGGCTTCATTAAAAAAAACAAACACCTGAGAAGCTGAATTCTGGAACCAGTAACATTTACGTAAATGGCATAACTTCGCTTTTTTTTTTTTGCATAATATCTTTTTGATACCACATTTCTATCCCATCTTTCTTCCAAGTAGCTCTGCGTGACATACACGGTTTCCCCACCCATCTTTGTCCTCACAAACACTCTGTGAGGTAGGTCAGGCTGAGAGAGGGAGTGGGGGGGTGGGAGAGAGAGAGAAGAGTGGGGTCTGAGGAGGGACCTCAGCAGAGTATAGTACCATAGAGTTCACTCTCCAAAGCCACCGTTTTCTGCAGGGGAACTGACCACTGTAGTGTGGAGATAGGGTCGCCAGGTCCCTTACCAGTGTTCCCTCTAAGCTGAGTTAGTGTGAGCTAGCCAACAGTCTTTTCGCCTCTGGCTCACACATTTTTGTCTTCGCTCAGGAAGGATGGCTCCAGAGCAAACTAATTTATGCCGGAGCCAACTCGCTCGCTCACAACTTTAATGCCAGTAGCTCACACACTAGAATTTTTGCTCACAAGACTCCACAGCTTAGAGGGAACATTGTCCCTTACCTCTGCCAGCGGAGGGCTTTGGGGAGGGGGCATTCCGGGAGGTGGAAGGGAATGTCACGTGACATCACCCAGAAGTGAGAGAGCTGAGAGAGTTCCGAGAGAACTGGGACTGGCTCGAGGTCACCCAGCAGGCTTCACATGGAGGAGGAGCAGGGAATCAAACCCAATTCTCCACATCGAAGTCCACTGCTCTTAACTACTACATCACTCTGGCTCTCTGTTCACCCAGAGGAAACGGCTGCTTTGGAGGGAAGACTCTACAGCATGATACCCCGTTGAGGTCTCTCCTCTCCCCAGACCTTGCCCTCTCCTGGCTCCATCCCCAAATATCCAGGAATTTCCCAAAGATTGGGGACCCCTGGTGTAGTGGTTAGGGAGTCAGACTAGTATCTGAGAGACCTGGATTCAAATCCCCATTACGTTGCAAAGCTTGCTGGTCAGTCATTCTCCCTCGGACCAAGCTACTTTATAGGGCTGCTAACCTCCAGGTGGGGCCTGGAATTCCCCTGAAATTAAAACAGATGTCCAGACTACAGAGATCAGTTCCCTTGGAGAAAATGGCTGCTTGTGGATTCTATGGCATGGTGCCCCCCCTCCCCCGTGGTCCCTGTCCTCCTCAGGCTCCACCTCCAAATCTCTAGGAGTTTCCCAACCTGCATCTGGCAACCCTACCCCCCCATCCCCCTCTGATGTCCAGGGGAGACTTGGCAACCCTACGCCCTACTCACTGAGCTGTTGTAACACTAAACTGAGGAAGGGAGAACCATACGGTTGCCAACCTCCTGGTGAGACCCGGAGATTTTCCACTAGTACAGTTGATCTCCAGACAACCAAGACCCTGGAGAAAATGGCTGCTTTGGAGTGTGGACTCTATGGCATTATAGCCCACTGAATCCCCTTCAGGCCCGTGGCCAGGATTTTGTGGCTCGTGGGGTAATTTTTTTTCTGGTGGGGCTGAAGTTCTCAGTCCAGAAAGAAAAGCCATTTAGCCAATAGAAAGTTTTTACCAGGATAGATCTCTAAACTGCAAGCTGTCAACCAATTCAGATGACAGTTCTCAGCTGGTCCAAGTTAATCACTTCTGCCAGCCTAAGCAACAATTCTGATAACATGCTGGCAAGTGGGGGTGATGACTTCTATAGTCAAGGAAGCTAACACGTAGGCAGAAAAACTCTCTGAAAGGAGACCAGTTTCTTGACACAGAGTTAGAAGGGATCCTAGAGGTCACCTACTCCAACCCCCTTCCTCAGTGCGGGAATTAGTCAACTACGGCACCCCACTTTGCGTAAAGGAGCGCACACCTTTTTAAAAAAGTTTTTAAATGATTGATAAAAAGCATTTACAGGAGAAATTCTTGTGGGGCTGTGCCTTTAAGAAAGGGGGTGGAGCCCCCCAAACCCCCTCCATAGCTATGAGCCTGCTACCCTTCCCTCCACAAATCCTGCCCTCCCAGTCTGCACCCCCAAAATCTCCAGATATTTCCCAACCCAGAACTGGCAACCCTAGAGAACCATGTCCTGAGCTCCTCAGAGAAAGGAGATAGACATTTTCAAATTGGAGAAATGACGGCTGAGGGGTGACATGATTGAGGTTTATAAGATTGTGCATGGGATAGAGCAGGTGGAGAAATGGGTACTTTTCTCCCTTTCTCACAGTACAAGAACTCATGGGCACTCAATGAAATCGCTGAGCAGTCGGGTTAGATCAGATAAAACATAAGAACATAAGAACATAAGAGACGCCAATGTTGGATCAGGCCAAAGGCCCATCCAGTCCAACACTCTGTATCACACAGTGGCCAGAAATACCAGTGCCATCAGGAGGTCCACCGGTGGGGCCAGGAC
>NW_015175971.1:3035879-3042125 GCF_001447785.1 Gekko japonicus | reverse complement strand
TATCTTGCCTATCAGAGAACACAAACGATCAGCTATCCATTTTGTAAATACCAACTACAATTTCAATGAGTCCATCCTTGAAAATAATCTATTTCTTACATTTGTTAAAGCTTTGTCATCAGAACCATTTCATATATTCAGACCTCAAAAAGGATATTATAGCATTGGAAAAAGGGAAGAAAAGCGCAACTAGAATGACAAAAGGGTTGGAACACTTTCCCTATGAAGAAAAGTTAAGGCGCTTGGGGCTCTTTAGCTTGGAGAAATGACGACTCAGGGGTGACATGATCGAGGTTGACAAGATTATGCATGGGACGGAGCAGGTAGAGGAAGAAGTACTTTTCGCCCTTTCTCACAATACAAGAACTCTTGGGCACTCGATGAAATTGCTGAGCAGTTGGGTTAGAACAGATAAAAGGCAGTCCTTCTTCACCCAAAGAGTGATTAACACATGGAATTCACTGCCACAGGAGGTGGTGGTGGCTACAAGCATGGACGGGTTCAAGAGGGAATTGGATAAGCATATGGAGCAGAGGTCCATCCGTGGCTATTAGCCAGAAGGTATAGATAGGGACTCTCAGTCTGGGGCAAGGGGTGCTCTGTATTCTGCTGGACCTCCTGATGGCACTTGGTATTTTTGGGCACTGTGTGACAGTGTTGGACTGGATGGGCCATTGGCCTAATCCAACATTGGCTTCTCTTATGTTCTTATGTTTTTAAATTATCTAGCGGTAGATATTCGTGTGGGAAAGAACGGGCCAAATCCGCATTGTAAAAACTCATGCTGGCAAGACAGTTCACAGACAGTTTTTGCAGACAAACGGATGACATAATTTGGCAACCAAATATCATAAGTTTGGTTCAGGCCATTAATGACAGTCTGTCCTTTGTCAATTCCACATGGTAGGTTCTTCCCCTCGAATGAAAAAAGCCAAGAGAGTTTTGTGGCAAAATGTTTCTAACTCCTTTACGTAATGCTCCCATTATATAATTTCAAAAGCCTCTTAGGGTTTAAACACTTAAAGGGGGGGGACTGTCCTTTTATTTCTCTACTTGACAGAGAATTCCTCGGAGATTAAAACTGAGCCCCTGATTCAGAAGTGATACATTTTATTCCAGTCCCCCGGAATATGTTTGTTTCTAATTTTGGATGCCTCCGAATTGTGGTAATTGTGCGGTGGGTGGGTTGGAACGAGTCTGCACACGCTGAGCAGAACAAAAGCGTGACTAATTTTAAACTCCTTCAAAGCCTAATTTTCCTTCGTACGCTTGGGAAACCCCTGCCTGGATTTTAGTGAACTAAAAAAAAACCACCCCAAGACAAAACAGAGAGTGCTTAGTTTTCTGGTTTGTGACAAGCGATGGGAAAAGCTATGCCTTTATTTTAGTTTACTAACTTTTTCCGCTGTGATAGTTCAAGGTGGGTAGCTGTGTTAGTCTGTCTGTAGCAGTAGAAAAGAGCAAGAGTCCAGGAGCACCTTTAAGACTGTTAAGTCGCTCGCTTAACAAAGTAGTCGGAGAGTGATTCAGCAAGTACACAACTTTATTCTTCAACTTGAACACAACTCCAACACGGATCAACATCTGATAGCCAGAACAGCCTTTACATTGCCGCTGTCCTGCTTTTAAACATTCCCGGCTAATATAGCCACACCCTCTGTACAAATATCAACCAATAAGGTTGTTCACATAAGGACCAATCACAGTCATTCCCGCTCAGGGAGCTTGCTGTGAAGTGATTGGTTTGTTACTTCCTGGGCTAGCAATACTATTGGATGGATTTGGATCCTAGCCCAGGATGAAGCTTAACATTACAAGTCAATGAGATGTTTCACATACATCATGCATTCCATGGCAGCTTTGGAATACACTACAAAGACTAACAAAATTTGTGGTAGGGGAGGAGCTTTTAGGAGTCACGGCTCACTTCTTCAGATACAGCTAGAACGGGAGTCCATCTGTACCATATATCGGAAAGTGGAGTGATTTCACGAAAGCTCATACCCTGCCACAAATTTTGTTAGGGTGATTCTGCATTGGCTTTTCCCTCTGTTGTTTTTACCAAACCCACCTTGGAACAGAAATCCCTCTCTGCATTGCATGCTGCTTTCACTTTCTTTGATCATCGGGTTTTATGGTACCCTCTACACTGCATGCTGCTTTCACATCTCTGGATATTCAAGATCCTGAAAGTGATCTACAAAGCTTTTTAGGACTTCTTAGACCTTTAAAGGCAGGGCGGTGTAATGGTTTCTCTCCCGAGAAGCTCTTTGGGTGATCTTGGGCCAGTCACATGCTCTCAGCCTAACCCACATTGCGGGGAGGGTGGGGTATAAATCGAATTAAATAAATAAATAAAAACCTACCCCACAGGGTTGTTGTGGGGATGCAGTGAAAGAGAACCATGAGTGTGACCACAGCGAGCTCCTTAGAGGGATAAAAATGGGATAAATTGCCGAATGCATGAGAGACCACCACCTTGCCAACATGATACAGTCATCCCTAAGGACCAGGGTGACCAGATTTCGTAGTCTCCAGACCCCAGTGCAGGCATTGGAACACTCCGATCAGTTCACTGGTAAAGCCCAACATGTTTATAGGGTTGCCAGGTACCCCCTGGCCGCTGGCAGGGGATGGGGGGTAGTGTTTCCAGATCCGGGCTGGGGAACTCCTGGAGATCTGAGGATGGAGCCTGGGGAGGACAGGGACCTCAGTGGGGTAAAACGCCATAGAGTCCACCCTCCAAAGCAGCCATTTTCTCTAGAAGAAGAAGAAGAAGAAGAAGAAGAAGAAGAGGGAGGAGGAGGAGGAGGAGGAGGAAGAGATTGGATTTATACCCCGCCTTTCACTACCCGAAGGAGTCTCAGAGTGGCTGACAAACTCCTTTCCCTTCCCCTCCCCACAACAGACACTCTGTGAGGGAGGTGGGGGCTGAGAGAACTCTCTCGAGAACAGCCCTTGAGAGAACAGCTCCGAAAGAACTTGTAACTGACCGAAGGACACACCAGCAGCTGCACGTGGAGGAACAGGGAATCAAGAAGAAGAAGAAGAGATTGGATTTATACCCCACCCTTCACTACCCGAAGGAGTCTCAGAGCGACTTACAAACTCTGTTCCCTTCCCCTCCCCACAACAGACACCCTGTGAGGTAGGTGGGGCTGAGAGAACTCTGACAGAAACTGCTCTTTTTCAAGGACAACTCTTATCAGAACCCACTTCTCCCACATTAGAGTCTAAGCAAAGGGTCCTTCTATGATGGGGACAAGTATTTCTCACTGGGCACTCCCAGCAGACCCACAGGTGATGCCTCCTGGGGTTTTCTGAAGCACTTCCTACTCCAACAAAGTGGAGGAAAGCTAGGATTGGCTTTTTCTTTTGGGGGCAAGAAGCAAGCAGGCACCAGGAAACACATTGGTGGGCACCATATTGGGGAGCACTTCTCTGCTACCCAGTTTTATACATCAAGGGAATGTTGACAGGGTTTTTTGTAGCTTTTCGGTATTTATATCACATTCTTCTCCTGAGATGCTTGCAGGGCCACAGTCAGGGGTCAGATCTCCAGGCATATGCTAAGGCCTCCCTATTACCCACCCAAGGTGGGAGAATTCCCTGCCCCCAGCTCCTGCTTCCCACTCTGAGGAATTGAGGAACAGGGAAAAAAATGGCCTAAACATAGTGACACTCTAGGAAGTTCCCATAGTCTCTATGGTAAAGACCATAGAGATTAAGGGATATTCCTAGAGTGTTACGATTTGGAGGCCTTTTTTCTACATGCCTCAATTCCTCTATGGTAAAGACCATAGAGACTAGGGGAGGCAGCATCAAGTGTCACCTAGAAGTGACATCTCATCACCCTCAAACTCTACTCTCTCCCCCGGTGGCATCTTCAGAATCACCCAGTATTTGCCAAGGCAATGTTGGGTACTCTACCTGAGCTCTTTTGCCAGTCTCTGTAATGCTGCACCAGCCACTGCTGTTTGCCTTATTGTTCTCAATGGTGGTGGCTGGATTGGGCTGACTACCCTGTTCATGATGGGAGTTCACTGCCTGCCATGGCTGAGTAATGCCCACTTCTGAGGAGGAGGCAATACACATAAGAGGAGGAGAAGAAGAAGAAATTTGATTTATACCCTGCCCTTCACTACCCAAAGAAGTCTCAGAGTGGCTTACAAACTCCTTTCCCCTCCCCACAACAGACACTCTGTGAGGTAGGTGGGGCTGAGAGAGCTCTCCTGAGAACTGCCCTTGAGAGAACAGCTCTGAGAGAACTTGTGACTGACCCAAGGTCACCCCAGCAGCTTCATGTGGAGGAGTGGGGAATCAAACCTGGTTCTCCCAGATCAGAGTCTGCACTCCTAACCAGTTCTTCCAGATCATAGTTCACACTCCTAACCACTCTTAACTACTGTGCCAAACAAGAGGTTCAGCCTCTGCAAAGTTGCACCGGTAAGCGGTTTTGCTTTGCCAGCCTTATAAATAATGCTGAAGAAGAAGAAGAATAGGAGGAGGAGGAGGAGATTGGACTTATACCCCGCCCTTCACTACCTAAAGGAGTCTCAGAGTGGCTTACAAACTCCTTTCCCTTCCCCTCCCCACAACAGACACCCGTGAGGTAGGTGGGGCTGAGAGAGCTCTGACAGAAACTGCTCTTTTTCAAGAACAGCTCTTATCAGAGCTACGGCTTGCCCAAGGTCATCCAGCAGGGGCAAGTGGAGGAGTGGGGAATCAAACCCGGTTCTCCCAGATTAGAGTCTGCACACTTAACCACCACACCAAAAGGTAGCGGCTGCCCTGCCCTGGATGGCCCCGACTAGTCTGATCTCATCAGTCCTCAGAAGCTAAGCAGGGTCATTGGCCCTGGTTAGCTCTTGGATGAGGGACCTCCAAGGAAGCCCTGGGCTGCAATGCAGAGGCAGGCAATAGCAAACCTTGGAAATGTTTAGTCTCAGAATGAGGGACCTGGGGATGTTCAGTCTGGAGGAGGTTGAAGGAGGACAGGATGGCTCTCTTGAAGTATCTGGAGGGCTGTCAGAGGAGGGCAGGGAGCTGTTCCTGTTGGCAGCAGAGGAGAGGACTCGCAAGAATGGGGTTAACTTAAAGGCGGGAAGGTAACAGCTGAATATTAGGGAAAACTCTTTTACAGTCAGAGTTGTGCCACAGTGGAATCAGCTGCCTGGGGAGGTGGCAAGCTCCCCCTTCCTGGCAGTCTTGAAGCAGCGGCTGGACAAACCCTTCTCAGGGATGCTCTAGGCTGATCTTGCACTGAGCGGGGGGTTGGACTAGATGGCCTCTCTGCCCCCTTCCAGCTCTGTGATTCTATAAACCTCCTCTGTTTGTCTCTTCTCTTAAAAACCTTATGGGATTGGTGGTGACTTGACCACACTTTCCACTGCCAAAACAGTGGCCATCACTCCATCTTGTGGCAATGTAGCCCATAAGCTAACTATTCTCTGTGTACAGAAGCACCTCTTTTACTCTGCCGGACAACTGCGCTTAGTGACTCATTCGAGGTCCATCGTTATGAGAAATGAATGGATCCTTTCCCCATTGTATTACCAAGAAATATTGGATATGGATCCACGAAATAATTCAAAAAATCTTAGGATGTGGGATACCATTTACACCGGAAGTATTGCTTCTGAGTATACTATCAAATGATTTTGATAAAAATATTAGATACTTGACGGTTTATTTTACTACAACAGTGAGAATTTTGTATGCCAAATATTGGAAATCAACTGAAGTACCAAAGAAACAAGAATATATCAATAAACTGATGGAAACAGCAGAAAGTGATAAATTGACTCTATTGATGAAAGGATCTACAAATTACACATTTGATAAGACATGGAAACGATTCTATGACTGGTATAACAAAGATATAACAGACTGAAGCAGCACTCAATGTATGGTATAAGTCTTCACAGAAGTGTTTAATATAATATAACGGAATATAAAACAAAGTTTAGACTTAGAAGGCAATTTCACGATGGTTAAGATCTTTTTAAAAAAACATCTTTTTATTAATTTTCAAAAGAAATAACAGAATAATCATACATTATTTTCACATCCCAGCAAAACAAAAGAACCACAAACTGGAAGCAAAAATTTACACACAGATAATAATCAATTCTGTATTCTATCTCTAGTAAATTGTCATCTCTTTGGTAATCATGTATTTCATGCCTCTCTACAAAGTTGTCAAAATGTATTCTATTCATTTTATTAAATTGTCAACTCTCTCCC
>NW_015175971.1:3031206-3034236 GCF_001447785.1 Gekko japonicus | reverse complement strand
GAATGGAAGCTTATTGGATTTTCAAGTTGAACACGGTGTATCCATCAGGTCTGAATCACGATGGTTAAGCTTTTATATTTACCTGCATATATGTTATATGTCGTATGTCTACTTGTATGTGTATTGTTTGTTTGGAAAATTAATAAAATCCTGTCCTTTGGGACCGTTAAAAAAGAAGAAGAGAGAAATGAATGAAAAATGTCTGCTGCCAATTTTACGCCGATGTCTCTCTCTTTCCTCTCTCATGGGCAGAAACCAGTGCTGGATCCTCCGTACATCGAAGCGCACCATCGGGTCTGCACGTACAACGAGACCAGGCTGGTGACCGTGAGACTGCCGCACTGCGCGGCCAACGTTGACCCTTTCTACACGTATCCCAAGGCCATCCGGTGCGACTGCAGCGTGTGTCTCACCACAACAACAGAATGCGAGACTGCCTGAAATCCTCTGACTGCTGGAGTGCAACCTCTTTGGATGCGGGATTCTGTCCAGGCATAAACTGCAGTATGGCACTGGGGGGGGGGCCCGGGTGGGTAATAAACTGGGGCAGAGCTTTTCAGCTCTGAAGTGTCTCTGCCCCACTGGCCCATGTTTCCATCTCAAGCAGTGTAAAATAAGGACGAAGCCAAGGAACGATCTGGGAAGGCCTGTGTTCATGTCTCACATCTGCCATGAATTCGCCATGCAGTCTAAGGAAAGCCGCTTCCCCCCAGCCTCGGCTGCACTGCGGCTCGTGTTTAGAGGTGTTGTAAAGGGCAGCAAGGTAAAGTCTATAAAGCACTTTAAACACTGAGAGTGCTGCGTAAATGGCATTTCTTCGATCAGTTGTGAATACTGCTTCCTAGCAAATGGCGGTCTCCAAGGTCTGTTTGGAGCAGTCTGATCAATGGATTTACAGTACAGCGTATATTCAGAGACTGAAACTTGCTTCATGGATGTCACTGCACCCTAAAAATGAGAGGGCGATCCAGGGCGACAACCAGGGCCAGTGTCAACATATACTGAGGTGGGGGAGCTGCCACGGCTTCTGGTGGGGGCTGCTGCTGCCAGTACCCCACCCACACATATCCTCTGATGCCCACACTCACCCCCTTCCCCTGTCTGCTCATGAGGGCCAGTTTGGTGTAGTGGTTAGGATTTGGAGTGCAGACTCTAATCTGGGAGAACCGGGTTTGATTTCCCACTCCTCCACATGCAGCTGCTGGTGTGACCTTGGGTCAGTCACAAGTTCTTTCAGAGCTGTTCTCTCAAGGGCAGTCCTTGAAAGAGCTCTCTCAGCCCCACCTACCTCACAGGGTGTCTGTTGTGGGGAGGGGAAGGGAAAGGAGACTGCTCTGAGACTCCTTCGGGTAGTGAAGGGGTATCAATCCAATCTCCTCCTCCTCCTCCTCCTCCTCCTCCTCTTCTTTTTCCATGCTCCAAGCACTTCCATGGAACAGCGTGAGAGTGATGCAGCCAGTGGTGTTCCCGGTGGCCATGGTAGTGGCAATTCCATAAAAACATCAGAAGAGTCATGCTGGATCAGACAAGTTGCCCATCGACTTCAGCCAACCAGTTCCTCTGGAGGGCCAACAACAGGGCACAGAGGCCGAGGCCTTCATTAGAACATCAGGAGAGCCCTGCTGGATGAGCCTACCTTCAGCGGGGAGGGCGGGATAAAAACTGAATTCATAAAATAACATAAATAAAATAAACCCAGTCCAGCATCCTGTCTCACACAGCAGCCAACCAGTTCCTCCGGAGGGCCAACAACAGGGCAGAGAGGCCGCGGCCTTCCCCTGAAGTTGCCTCCTGGCTCTGGGATTCAGAGGTTGACTGCCTCTGAACATGGAGTTTCCCCTCAGCCCACCATGGCTAGTAGCCATTGATAGACTTATCCTCCATCAATCTCTCTAATCCCCTTTTCAATCTGTTGATTCCTATGGCCATCACCACATACTCTGCCAGTGAATCCCAGATTTGAGTCACTGTGTAAAGAAGTCTACCACCCAGCTCCATAAAAAAGGGCGTGTAGATGGTGTGGGCAGCTGTGACTGCAGGCAGCAGGACTGCTTGTGAATGGGCAGGGGGGAAATGCACAGGCAGGTGGGGGCACATGAGTGGGTGGCAGTGTTCCCTCTAAGCTGAGTTAGTGCGAGCTAGCTCACAGTTTTTAAGCCTCCGGCTCACACATTTTTGTCTTTGCTCAGAAAGGGATGGCTCCAGAGCAAACTAATTGATGCAGGAGCCAGATCCCTCGCTCACAACTCCCATGCCAGTTGCTCACAAAGGAGAATTTTTTCTCACAAGACTCCAGAGCTTAGAGGGAACATTGGTGGGTGGGCATGAAGGGGGGCCTGGTAGCAGGCACAGGGTGCCCCTGGGCCCTCTCTCTCCAGGGCCTCTCCAGACCCGAGACTTGCCTTGGCCAAAGCAATAACAATAAAACTTGTGCATCGACATAACCAAAATTCTGCAACAAGAAAACTCTAGTTCTGTAAACATTGAATCCTGGGTCTTTTCTTTCGATTCTGCTTTGCAATTGGGCAATTGCGTAAATTAAAAAAAACCCCAACCTTTGGACCCCCCCCCCCCCGACATGTCACAAGTGCATTGTTTTAACTGTAGCTGCAGAATAAATATACCAGAGGAAAAAGAATGGTGCATAAGGCAGGCACAGACTCCGTAGTCAAGATTAGAGGCTTACTGCTCTGAAAATCTGCAGTAAGATGTTCGGGCCTTGGATGCCTCTTTCAATGCGGAGTATATTCTTTAGTTAAATGCTGCTTATTGTGCCTGATGAAATGATAACTGCACTGTGACGGCAGGGTAGAAATAATAGTAACTGGCAATCGCATTAGGGTTGGCAACCTCCAGTTGGCAGCTGGAGAATAGAAGAAGAAGAAGAAGAAGAAGAAGAAGAAGAAGAAGAAGAAGAAGAAGAAGAAGAAGAAGAAGAAGAAGAAGAAGAGACTGGATTTATACCCTGCCCTTCACTCGGAGTCTCAGAGTGGCTTACAATCTCCTTTCCCTTCCCCTCCCCACAACAGA